>NW_023270504.1:31512388-31580006 GCF_011800145.1 Mirounga leonina | reverse complement strand
GAAAGAAAGAAAGAAAGAAAGAAAGAAAGAAAGAAAGAAAGAAAGAAGAAAGAAAGAAAGAGAAAGGAAGGAAGGAAGGAAGGAAGGAAGGAAGAAAGAAGGGAAAGAAAGAGCAATTAGCCAGGTTCCAGAGAGATGATCAAATGGTAGGAACAGGCAAAAGATCAACCTGCCGGGGGAGAGGAGACTTATATCAGAGTAAAGGGGAATTTCCTCTTCACTTTATTCTCCCCAGCTATTTCTAGTCTCTCCAGGTAGCACCCAGTGCTCACCTGCAGGGTGCTCTGGGAGGGCAAGTAAGCCATGCACTTGAAGGCTAGGATTCTAAGCAGGCACTGGAAAGGCCTCCCAGTTGAACTGAACTTTACAAACCTAAAAATCAATTTAATCATAATCGGCTTAAATCGATCTAGAAAGAGTTTTACATGGGGACCTAATGCACAGCAATGGTGACTATAGTTAATGACTGGGATGTATACTTGCAGTTTGCTAAAAGAGTAGATCTTCAGGGTTTTCACTGCACCCAAGGAAAGGTAAGTATGTGAAGTGATGGATGTGTTAATGAACTTGATTGTGGTAATCATTTCATGTATATGCATGTATATGTATTGCAAACTCCAAATATATACATTTTATTTGTCAATTATACCTCAATAAAGCTGGGGGGAAATGTTGTATAGACTTAATAAATTATAGAATCAGAAGATTTTTAGATCTGAAACTGGTTTTTAAGGTATTTGGTTCAATCCCTTCATCTTATAGAAATGGAAAAATAGGGGTGAAATGACTTACGCACGGTTCTCAGCAGGTCAGGAAAAGGATTCTAGGTCCCCTGTCACAGGTGAGTTTTCTTGGCCAAGTTATTCTGTCTTCCAGCTACGATGGCCTGAGCTCTTCAGCAGGCCTAACCTTCCTTTCTAATTTTTTTTTTTTTTTTTTTTAGGCTCCAGGCCCAGCATGGAGCCCAGTGTGGGGCTTAAACTCACAACCCCAAGATCAAGACCTGAGCTGAGATCAAGAGTCAGATCTTAACCGACTGAGCCACCCAGGCACCACTTAACCTTCCTTTTTGAACCCTCAGTTACTAAGACACGGGACTCACCTTTTCCCGAGCTAGAGAATGGGTGAGAGTCCTTCTGTCATGCCAAGGTGTGATTTTTTTAATTTGCTAGGATGAAGCGGGGAGGAGTAAGAGAACTGAAAATAGAGAGAGAATCGGCTTCTGATAAACAGGAACTCCAGAGTTACCAGCGAGTTACTGGGAAGCCTGAAGCCACCATCCTGCACGGTGGTGGTACACCTGACATTCTGGTCTTTAGAGCTTGGCACGAGAGCATGCGGAAATGACCTGGTCTTAGTCTGTTCAGGCTGCTCTAACAAACAGATCACAGACTGGGTGGCTTATAAACAACAAAAATGTATTTCTGACAGTTCTGGAGGCTAGGAAGTCCAAGATCAGTGGATTCAGGATCTGGTGAGAGTCTGTTTCCCGAGTCACAGATCGCTGTCTTCTCCCTGTGCCCCCACTTGGCAGGAAGGAGAGAGAGCACGCTGGGGTCTCCTTTGTAAGGGCATCAATCCATTCATGAGGGCCCCACCCTCATAACCCAATTACCTCTCCAAGGCCCCTCCCGACCATCGCATCCGAGATAGCATTTCAACATGGAAATTTTGGTGGGCTACATTCAGTTTATAACAGACCCCATCTTTAAAATCATGCAAAATTCTCCCCACTTAATTTCACTAGACAAAATTATGTGCTAGTGCAAGGCACTGCTCCAAGCACTGCAGAGGCTATAAAGATGAAAAGACACTGTCCTTGCCCTCCAGGGTTTTCCAGTCCACTTAGAGAGATAGCCTTGTCAGCAACATTCCAAAAAAGGAAGATGAAAGTAAGGACCAAGCAGAGGGAAAAATCAACATGCTGAAGAAGCCCAGAGGAAGAAAGGGTTCACAGTCATTCCTAGGAAAGGCGTTTCCCAGGGCCTCAAAGAATAAATAGGATTTTGATAGGCAGAAGCAGCCAAGGCATCAGCAGAAGCAAAGCCACAGAGGCATAACCTGCCCGCCAAGCCTGGGAGACTCCAGGAGTAAGCAAATGCCCCAATCTGTTTTTAACATAAGGATGATTAGAACAGTTGACTGCCACAGTCATTCCCAAGTCACAAAAGGTGCCCTTGTTCTGCCCTGACTCCAGAGGATAGGAGGTGAAAATGGGCAAAGCTAGAGAAGCCAATTTTGTGTAAACCCAGACGTCATAGGATGATCATGACTTCAAGCATACACACAGCTTCTAGAGAGATTCACCAGTTAAAGTTTCTCCATGTCAAAAGTAAATGAGACTAGGGGCTCCTGGGGGGCTCAGTCTGTTAAGGGTCTGACTTCGGCTTTGGTGGTGATCTCAGGGTCCTGGGATCAAGTGCCATGTCAGGCTCCCTGCTCAGTGGGGAATCTGTTTGCTCCTCTCCCTCTCCCCCTGCCCCTACCCCTGCTCAGACCCACACTTTCTCTCTCTCTCAAATAAACAAATGAAAATCTTAAAAAAAAAAAAAGTAAATGAGACTGAAGAAGCCACCTAACCAGCAGATGATGAAATAGCTCTCTTCTTTTCCCTAGGCTTCAGAGAAGTTCCTTAAACCAGTACTTCCCAGATTTTTATAGCAATTTCTTTGCTATATCATGGTTTGCTTAAAAAGCCATGTGAATTTTGCTTATATCCCAAAATATATCTGTTTATTTTCATATGAAAATAATATTTCCTAGAAATTGCATTGTGAATTTGAAGCTCCAGAAAGATGCCTCACATTTGTTCTGTGGCACGATTTTTCCTACTCCTTAGTGTTCCGATAGGGAGCTCCCTATATAGTCACTGACCATCTGTATTAGTCTGCTTAAACTACCACAACAAAATATCACAGATTGGGTGGCTTAAATAACAGAAATTTATTTTCTCACAGTCCTGGAGCCTGGAAACCCAAAACGAGGTGCCAGCAGGGTTAGTTTCTGTGAGACCTCTCTTCTCGGCTTGCAGACGGCTACCTTCTCTCTGTGTTGTCCATGGCTCTTTCTCTGAGCACGTGTACTCCTGGGGTCTTTTCCTCCTCTCATAAGGACACAAGTCCTTTGGCTTAGGGCCCCACTCTTATGACTTTATTTAAACTTAATTATTTCTTTGAAGCCCCTGTCTGCAAATACAGTCACATCAGAGGCTTCGGGGTTCAACATGTGAATTTTGGAAAATTCATGCCACAACACCATCCTTGTAACTTTTTGGCAGAACTGCAAAGAACTCACCTCCATTATGAGGACGATTATTCCAGCATTTCCAGGGTTTTCACAATTCCAGTAGGCAGAGCCACTGTCTCCCAAAGGCCACTACTAAAAATGAAATTGCTGCATAAGAGCCAAAGAATATCACGTCTAGTGTTCTCCTATTAGCTTTTGGCAAATTACCACACCAAGAGAGTCATCCTGGGAAGAGAAAGGTTCATGGGGGTGGGGGTGAGGAGAATGGGGGTGAGCATGGAGCTGTTTGGGCAACAGATGGCAGGCTAGCTTGAGCTGGGGATGGGACAAAGAAATATTCTCTTCTCCATTTTTTTTTCCTCTGCCCTTATTTTTTTGCCTCAGTTAACTCCTGCTGTAAGGAGCAGTGTACCTAAACAGGGAGAGAGCCTCGCAGGTACTATTCCATGTGGGGAAGGTCCCACTTCTGCTCGCTCCGGGCACATGGTCATTGCCACACACCTGGCCGGGTCCATCTCTTTCCACCCAACAAACAGTTATGGGCTAAGGGAGTGCTTATGTGCAGGGGCAGCTGACTGGGGGAAGCACTGGGTCCCGCCATACAATGAACAAGAGTTCACGCTCTTGTGAAGGAACTCAGCTCCCTCCTTAACTATTCTAATAGGGTTCAGCTTGCAGGTGGGGATTTGGGGTTTGTTTAATTCAGAAGTTTAGAAAGTCAACAGAAAGATATGTTGAAGCCCTCCTATGAAATCATATTCACTTTTTTGGAAAAAGAAACCAAATTGAAAATAATAGAAAGTGAAAAAGGCAATGTTATCTTCTCACTGGGATGTTATTTAAAACCCTTAACCAGGGGCGACCAGGGCTAAGCTTCTGGCCCAGCGTGCTTTGCTTGCCCCGGTCAGCTGCCCCTGCACCCTTTGTTCTTTTGTACAGGCCACAACCACTACCAGGCTGGTGACTTCTCAGGATTGATATCAATTGCAGAGACATCATTGCTTGTGGATTTTCTGCCTTCATCAATTATTTTTCAATTTCTAGCTCTTCCTCTTCCTAATTTCCATTGTAGAAATGCTAGAGAATTCTTTCATGCAAATGTATTTGGAATGAAGCTGTGGAGTGCGAGGGGTTTTTATAGGCCACCAGCTTTCAGGAGGATCTTCCTGAATCACGTAGGAGCTTCCCCCTCATTCCATTAACTAGTTGCCGCAGCAAGGGTCAAATGCTGGGGGTTTTTTTTGCAACCAAATGTCTCTGCTGTTTAACTGTTTTTGTGTATGTCCTAAATGATGGAGCCGGGTCACCAGAGCTCTAGCGGATTCACTAGTAGTAATTCCCTAGAAGTGGATCACTGGAGCAAGAATTCCCCCCCTCTTCCCCCAAGTGCCAAGTCTGATTTATACTCCCCGAATCTCCCTGATTTATTCTTGGATTCTTGTCTTTTATGGATTTTTTCTTTTGTATTTTTTTAAAAGATTGTATTTATTTATCAGAGAGAGAAAGAGCGAGCATAAGCAGTGGGAGCAGTAGGAGAGGGAGAAGCAGGCTCCCCGCTGAGCAGGGAGCCCGATGCGGGGCTGGATCCCAGGACCCTGGGACCATGACCTGAGCCGAAGGCAGACGCTCAACTGACTGAGCCACCCAGGTGTCCCTAAAGATTTTATTTTTAAGTAATCTCTACACACAATGTGGGGCTCAAACTCACGACCCCGAGATCAAGAGTCACACGCTCTACCAACCGAGCCAGTCAGCTGCCCCAAGAATACTCTTGTATGGTATCTTTAGTCTAAGAGTTGTTATTCATCTCACCATCCATTTGTTTTTGCTGACACTGGGTGAATAAAATTTTTAGAATTCAGTCCTTCAACGGGAAGAAAAAGAGCTGAACAACACCCACAGCAAGCAGAGGCTGAGAGCCAAGGTGACCCACTTCATTCCAATACCCCACTGGCCACTTGGCTGCTAAGCCCGGAGGTAGCAGGTGGTGTGATTTCACCTGGATACATACTGATTTTAAAGTATGGAGAGGCATAGGAAACTTCGAATGATCTTTGTTTCAAAAAATAAAACCAAACGAACCTAGGTGCGAACCTTAAAAAGCTTGTATTTAGCATTGTTTAAAAAGGGAAATTTTACAAACATGCATCTATGTGTGTATATATGACAGAAGTCAAATATATATGTATATGTTCTGTGTCTTTACTTTTTCCTTTTTTGCAAAACTGCAGTTAAAATTTTATATCAGGCTTCTTTGGTTAGAAGCTAACATGAGGGGGCGGAAAAAAGGAAGGGGAGAAGACAGGGGTGTTGGAAGGACAGCTCACAGAATTAAAGGAAGAATTAAACCACCAGGCTTGGAAAGGACAGGAATTGGGCACTTGCGAGGATTTTAGGCTCTGGTTCCAACTTACGTTCAGTCCCTGTGTTTCTGCTCAATATTTAAATTTCAAGGAGTGAATATCTGACTGGCTTGGCATCAGTGAAGTGCCCATCTGCATGGTAGGAGTGGGAAAAGGCCCCTGGGACTGACAGCCCCACTAAAATGAGATGAAATGGGGGTAGGGGAGTGGGACTGTCCCCCGAAAGAAAGGGTGCTAGGCAAACACAAAGATAATCCCAGGGGTGCAGTACTGTGAGTAAATACAGTGGGGGTGAGGCAGAGAGGGTGGCCAGCCAAGGAGACCAGAGGAGGCCTGCAAACAAGGTGACAGCTGCAAGTCGTTTGTAACCGAACTTGCAAGGCACGGAACAAACAGCCTCACCACTTTGTGGTGACTTTGTGAGCCCCAAGAAGAAAGACCGTAGCTATCTTTGCTTCTGTCCCCTGGGGAGGAAGTTTGGTTCAGTGATTGCTGGTGGAGATTGGACAGCTTGAGGCTATGGCTCTGCCTCTGGCTGTGAGCGGGGCTCAAGGGGACTGTGGAACAGGGTAAAGACAAGGCCAGGGGCGCCTGGGGGGCTCAGTCGTTAAGCGTCTGCCTTCAACTGTGGTCATGATCCCAGGATCCTGGGATGGAGCCCCACATGGAGCCCCACGTTGGGCTCCCTGCTCAGTGGGAGGCTGCATCTTCCTCTGCCTGCAGCTCACCCTGCTTGTGCTCTCTCTGTCAAATAAATAAATAAAATCCTAAAAAAATTTTTTTAAAAATTAATTTCACCTGATTCTTTTTTTTTTTAAACATGGTTAGTAGAAAACTTTAAATTACATATGTAGTGGTGCCTGGCTGGCTCAGTTGGCAGAGCGTGTGACTCTTGATCTCGGGTGGTAGATTTCGAGCCCCACACTGGGTGTAGAGACTACTGAAAAATAAAATCTTTTTTTTTTTTTTAAAGATTTTATTTATTTGACAGAGAGAGACACAGCGAGAGAGGGAACACAAGAAGGGGGAGGGGGAGAGGGAGAAGCAGGCTTCCCGCGGAGCAGGGAGCCCGATGTGGGGCTCGATCCCAGGACCCTGGGATCGTGAGCTGAGCCGAAAGCAGATGCTTAACGACGAGCCACCCAGGCGCCCCTGAAAAATAAACTCTTTAAAAGAAAAATAAATAAATAAATTGCATACGTGGTTCACATTCTATTTCCACTCAACAGCACTGTATTCTAATATCCTAGCTTGGCTTAATAATGCAGGTTGGTTTTTTTATTCATCTCTCTGTAGACTCCTTGCCTTGCACAGAGCAGGTGCTCAATAAATTTTTGTTGGGCAAATTAATGAATTATTAAGTTTATTCAAAGCAGTGTTTATGCCATATGTAGAGTTCTTTACTAGAGAGATAATAAGAATTAATAACTCACAGAGTCAGTACTTATCTTTTGATCATTCAGTGCTAGTATGAGGGTTAAACCCTTCTCCCAATAGCAAGGCCAGAGACTGGCAAACTTCTGTGCCCCTTGTTTTCTTCCCCCTGTGGCCCTTCTTTATTGTCCCTTTGAACTTGCTCTGCTTCCACAAAAAGACAATCCCAGCAAGGTTTAGACAGCTTAGCTGAAATGTGTGTTGTGTGGCTAATAAAGGTTTTTATGGAAACGGAGAGTCTCCATAAATGAGGCTGTTGAATTATCAGGATAGATGGGGTTGTTTCCAAATCACTTTCAGGCCTGGGGAGATTGATTCCATGAACAGCCCAAGGCCACAAGGCTGTTCCCGGTAGGGCTGGAACGAAACTCTCAGACTCTTATCTGGGATCATCTAAAATTTACAGAGAAAAGAGAGGTTGGCTGGCAGGAACCCCCTCGGCTTTCCTCCCTGACACATCCGTGCCTCACTCAGAAAGAAGGGGTGTCCGCACTCCTTTCCAGAGCTAATCTTGCCTCCTGTGCCCCATGTCTATCCCCTCCAACCCATCTGGGGGCTCGTTCCTACACTCACCCCGTCCCTGAAGTTCCCACTCTCCACTACGGCTTTCCTATCACCATGCCCCAAACGTCCTTGCCCTGAAAACCATCACCCTTCCTTAGTCCTGTGATCAACCCCCTGCCCTTCACGCTTGCCCCTACCGCCCCCTCTGTAAGCAGGTCCCACACCTCCTCTGCATATCCTGACTCCATCCTCTGCTGATGTGACTCTTAAGGCTTTAGTTTCACATTGTCCTCTCTCCTGACCCTGATCTCCAACTTCCTATTAGTCATTTCTACTTGGATATGCCAGAGGGACCTAATGTTCAACATGCCTAAACGACACTCCTCGAATTCCCTCAGACCTACTGCCTTTCATCCATACTCCCATTTCATTTACTCACAGATGCTAGATTAGATCTTTTATTTCTCTTTCATTTTTACATATAACCCTCCTCCCTCAGCCCCTTCTCTGCTGGCGGCTTTTACTTTCTTTGGTTTCTTCCAGAATCCATTTATTTATTGCACACTTAGTACACTGAGTGCCAGGCATTGTGCTAGGCTCTGGGGCTGTCATGGTAAGCAAGACAGACAAGTTCTGGGCTCGCAGGCTCTGCGGCTAAACAGAGGTCACAGATGAGTCAGCAGGCAACCATAATCCAGAGCAACAAGTGCTTTGCTGGGAGATACACAGAGCACTGTGAAGACTGACGAGAGGTATCTAACCTTCTCCGGGGAGGTTAGTGCAGGCAATAGGAAGACGGTAAGAAAGACCTGTAGCAATTATCTAGGGGGAGGAGAATTTAAGGGTGTTGCCGGCATATGTGAAGGACCAGAGCCAAAAAGGACAGCAGGACACATTGGTGAATGAAAGGCGTTCCCTAGGACCGAAGCCTGAGCTCCAGGTGGGGAGCGGATCTGACAGAACTGCTGGCCAGGTCGCATCAAGCTCGTTGGGTGAGTTAAAAGAGTTTGGAAGTCATTCCAAGAACAATCTTGAACGTTCAAAGGGTTTGGGGCAGAGGAGGGGTGTGATAGGATTGGTGTGTGAGAAAGGCCGCTCTGGTCTCTCCTTAGTGTGGCAAACAGCAGGGAAGGAGGCCAGAGCAGAGCGGAGGAGCTCCGGCTTGAGGTTGTTGCCTTAACCTGGGAAGAGAAAACGGTGAATGGTGCCCATAACTGGGGCAAACAGCACACATCCATTCGTTTCTAATCTTGATGGACTTCTTGGGCACATGCTAGGTTGCAGGCGCTGGAGGAGATGCCAAGATGACTAAGCCTGTTTCCGGACTGAGGAAGCTCACTGTCTGGTAAGAAACAAATTATTATTCGTCAAATAAATAAAGGATTGCAATGCAGTGTGATAGGTGCTATGACAGAGGTAAGGACAAATGCCCGTGGGAGTCAGAGGTGGGCAGCCCAAGAGGCCTGCTAGGGGTGGCCACAGTTCTTTCCCTCCAGGGGAGGTGAGCTTTGCCTCCCCACCCTGGAAGAGGGTATTCTTACTTCACTCAGAAGTGAAGTGTGGTTGAAACTAGGCCTTTGTGCCCCAGTTCTTGGGAGACTGAACTCTGTGAGGCCCAGGAGCCCAGGTTGACACTCCCCGGGAAGGCTGCCTCCAAGACTGCTAGGACGGGCTCCACAGAGACCATGTCAAGAAGCCAGTCCGGAGTATAGAACTTCCCTGCCCTCACCCGGCATGAATTTGCTCAAGAAAGTTTTAGTCCCAAAGGATTTGTTAATAAGGGATCATTTCTCTCTTCTGCCTGCCCAGCTCCTACGCCTGATTCGAAACCACGTTCAAATTCTGCTCCATTGGTTCTCCCCTTTCAGCATAGAGCCACACCTAAATCTTCACCATCCCCCCAAACCTCCATTCATGAATCGGCATCGCCACAAACTACTCTCTGCTCTTCTGGAACACATTCATAGTAGGTGCTGAGTGAGCAGTGAGCATGTGGGTCAATGGATCGTCTTTCCCCCCTCATTCCAATCCTTAGAGACTTCTACCTTAGGATTTCCACAGCATTATTTCCTCTGATACTCTGATGTGGGTTTGTTCGCGCGCAGATAAGGTTTGTTAATAGTAGCTACAGCCCCTTTTTATGGCATCTCTTCCATCTACCTGTCATAGCGGGCTTTCAGAAATGCAAATCTGACACCGTTACCCCCGTGCTTAAAATCTTGCATGAGTGCCTATCTCCCAAGAGATGAACCGAAGCCCCAAGCATGGCATACAAGAATCTTTGGAAGAGGTTCCTTGGGGCCCCTGGGTGGCTCAGTCATTAAACCGCTGCCTTCGGCTCAGGTCATGATCCCAGGGTCCTGGGATCGAGCCCCGCATCGGGCTCCCTGCTCCGCGGGAAGCCTTCTTCTCCCTCTCCCACTCCCCCTGCTTGTGTTCCCTCTCTCGCTGTGTCTCCCTCTGTCAAATAAATAAATAAAATCTTAAAAAAATAAAATAAAAAATGAAAGGTTCCTTGCCAACATTTCTGGCTGTATCCCCTGCTTTCCACAAGACTGAGCTTTTCCATAATAGACTGTGTCCTTGTCTTGGATGTTCTGCCTTGAAAGCTCTCCCTCATCACCTTGTCCGACTGACCTTTTATCTCCACCGTTCAGCATTTTACTTCAAATGCCTTCTTTAAGGGTTCTCCCTTGACTCACTCACCCTCTCCATTGTGAAAAATGATACTTAGACATATACAACCATATTGTTACTGTTTACATTTCTTTTCTCCATTAAATAGTAAACTCTTTGAGGACAGGGGCTGTGTCTTTGGGACCGCAGGATTTAGCTCAGCACCTGGTTGGAAATGCTTCGGAGGGTCTCAAGAAACAGAAAGAATGATCTTGAAGGATCTATGAAGCAATATTTTTGGTGGGGAGTTCAGGTATGTTCCTGGGTTCCTGGGACTGAGGCTCAAACTCATCCCATGCTCAATGTCGGTGTTTACTTTCCAGTGCCCCACTTGATCTTTACCGCCTCCTCCTACCCTCTCTGCCTTCCTGCCCAACTGCTCCTTTCTCTAAGATCTCTGGTTGCAAATTTCCTTTTTTTTTTAAAATTTTTAAAAAAAATTTTGTTAATTCATTTGACACAGAGAGAGCAAAAGCAGGGGGAGGAGCAGCAGAGGGAGAGGGAGAAGCAGGCTACCTGCTAAGCAGAGAGCCCGATGCGGGGCTCGATCCCAGGACCCTGGGATCATGACCTGAGCCGAAGGCAGACACTTAACGACTGAGCCACCCAGGCGCCCCAGGTTGCAAATTTCCTGTAAATGTAAGTATACTAAGGTGAGGGTAACTAAGGTGTAAGGTGTATTTGTATTTCAATAATGAGGATGGGGGTGCCTGGCTGGCTCAGTCAGCAGAACGTGTGACTCTTGATCTTGGGGTTGTGAGTTCAAGGCCCATGTTGCGGGGAGCATTTACTTAATTAAAAAAAAATTTTAGGGGCGCCTGGGTGGCTCAGTTGGGTAATGTCTGCCTTTGACCCAGGTTGTGATCTTGCGGTCCTGGGATCGAGCCCCGTATCGGGCTCCCTGCTCAGCCAGGAGTCTGCTTCTCCCTCTCTCTCCTTCTGTATCTCCCCCCACTCCCCTGCTCATGCTCTCTCTCTGTCTCTCAACTAAATAAATAAAATCTTTAAAAAAATTTTTTGGGTGTCCCCCCAATTTTTTTTTAAATGAGGATAATTTGGGGGCACCTGGGTGGCTCAGTCAGTTAAGCGACTGCCTTCAGCTCAGGTCATGATCCTGGGGTCCTGGGATCGAGCCCTACATCGGGCTCCCTGCTCAGCAGGAAGCCTGCTTCTTCTCCCTTTGCCTCTGCCCCTCCCTCTCAACTCGTGCTATCACTCTCTCTCTCAAAAATAAATAAAATCTTAAAAAATAATAATAATAAATGAGGATAATTTTTAAATTTTATTATTTCATTGGACTCTTAGAAAAATCTTTTGTAGCTGGAAAATAAACCTTCCCTTTTTCTTCTTGCTGACAGCAGCCACAGAGAAGGAGGGCTCTTGGCTAAGAATTTATTGCAGTCTTGCGAGAGCCATAGTCTCCAGGCCTTTTTTTTTTTTTTTGTACAGCTAAGGGAAGTGTATCTGAGACGTGTGGCCCAGCCCAGGGCCTGTGTCTTGTTACCAGATGGTCTGAAGGGGAGAGCGCAAGGGGGTGTGTGGGCGAAGAAGGAAAGGAACTACACACTGCCTGGCATGATAATGTGACTGGGCTGGCTCTGTGGAGAGATGGGCCTCCTGACATTTAGGCTACAGCCTCTGTGAAGGGTTTGTCCTCAAGCAGTGTAAGAGCACGTGTTCAGCGCATCAGTAGCCTTGTTGGCAAGTGGGGAGAGGTGCCCCTACTCACGCTGAAAGCAAGATTGGAAAGGGGCCCTTGACTCAGAGGCCGACACCCACCTTGGACCTCACTGCAGGACCTAGAGCCCAGCATATGAGTAGGACTTGCAGGGTTAAGTCACTGATGGTCCAGAACCCGTGATGTGGACTGGTACTGTGGAGGGGAGGGCGTGCTCCCTCCTGGGATGTGATCCAGCCTCTGGTCGGTCAGGGTGGGGTTTTCTATGAGGTGGGATGGGGGAGTGGAATACACAAGTATTTTGGCAAGGAGGAGCAGTCCTCGGGATAGGGAATCAGGCAAGACTGAGGGTGTGCATATGACGCAGATTTCTGATTGTGAGCTGAGCTGCTTGAAAGCCACGGTGCTGAAGGCAGCTGGTGCTGAACGGGGGCAGGCCTGGAGGCAGAATCTTAGGTCCCCTGTATAAGGTAGGCAAGTATACACTCCTTTTTATAGACGAGACACTGAGGAAGTTGTGAAGAAAGCAATCGCTGACCAAGCCTTGGCTTTGTACTAAGCACTGTGCCAGGTACTTTCTTGAGTTACTTGGTCGGCTTCTCAGGTGGCTGTATGTGGCTGGGGTGGTATCCCATATTTAGAACAGAAGAGTTTGGGTGACTTGCCCAAGGCCTCACAGGTCTCAAAGCTTCCTGGAGGAATCATTTGACTTCCTGGAGCAGTGTCCTTGGCTGCTCAGGGAAAAGCCTTTGAAGAGGGTATCGGGGAAAATGACATGCTGAGTGCAGGTGAATGAATCTCTCGTGGTTACATTTTAGGGATCAGTGGAGGGAGGCCTCTCAAATCACACTTCAAAGGCAACAACAAAGCCTTAGAAGTAAAACCTGCACTGCATGGCTGGTTTGTGTGGGAGACAACTCCTGGGCTCTTTCTAGGCTGCACAGAAAGTACTGGGAACATTAACATGAGAGCAAAGGATTTCACTGAAGGTCACCTAGAAGTAGAGAACAAAGGAATGGCACTAAAAGGGTATCTTTACCCATAAATTTTTCCCAAATGGTGAGCAAGTGTTTATTGGGACCAATTATGTGGCTGCTACCATGATAATGGGTGTGGGGGAGTTAAAACCTACAAACCTTGAGCGTTTGAGGCATTTAGAGCAGTGCACATGCACGCACACACACACACACATGCACGCACTATGAGCAGTCCTCTCTCGTGTGTGCCTGTATGCTCACGCAGGCATGGAAGGGTCTGGGTGGAAAGGGACGTGCGGTGAAGTGGCCAGCCAGTCAGGATGAAGGTGTAAAGGCTGGGATGTCTCCTGGGGGCAGACCTGTAATGCTGAAGAGAAGCGCTGCAGACCGTCATAGGGTTTGCCAACTGATGTTTCATCTGGTTGTAGTTAGCGGGTGTCAGCTACATTTCCAGCTCCCGTACCTGCGATAAGGCTAGGAAACTCTGGGAAAACGTACCAGTTTAGTGATAGCAGCAAAGAGGGGAATTAAATGAGTTTATTTATCTGGGAAATTCCGTGATTTATGAGATATCAAGGAAGCAGTGTCTCCCCGTAATGTTAGGAGCCTGGGAGTGTTGACTTCTAGTTTTCTTGACCAGCTCTGTCCTTGACATATAGGGTGGCCTTAAGACCTTCTTCCTGCCTCATTCTCTTCATTTCCTGCTACTGCCCTTGCAGCTCAATTGACCCTCTCCTTCGGGCTGACCTACTCCCCACCTCCTGCGAGCTATGCTGTGTTCAGGGCTCAGCCTCTACCCACGCTGCCCTCCCCCTTCACACACACACACACACACACACGCACTATGAGCAGTCCTCTCTCTCTCCCCCTGGAATTGAGGCTGTTTCCCAAAGGCGAAGGAGAAGTACATTGTGGATACTCAGCCATCATGTAACCTGTGTTGAGTATCCCCGTGCTCCTTATTTTAGTGCTCTATATATGTGCCCTTGTCAGCATCACATTCTGTTTTATCCACAGTGGACTGCAGCTGTCCAAAGCTGGAGCAAACTTCGCTTCTGGCCTGGGCCCACAGCCCACACAATGTCCTGTGCAATAAATATCAATTGGTTTGTTAATGAAATTTATTGCCCATTTTGTAAAGTGGTGACCACAGTTTGCCTACCAAGCAGTTTTAGATCATTAGGGGGAAAAGAGTCATATAAACATAAATTATTAACTTATGAAACAATTTCCTTTAAACAAAATCTGTAAATACTTTCTCTTTTGTGGTTTTCTGTATCACATGAATAAGCTTTACTATAACTTACACATACCCACGAATATAATACAATCAGAAAGTTTTGAGCAGTCAGAGCACCTAAGCCTGATTTTGAAATTTTGTTTTCAAAATGAAAATACTTTTTTTTTCTGATTAAAGTAACTACCGTATTGGATCAAAGTTAGTAGTTTTCCAGAAAAGAAACACAGTTTCTTTATGTTCTGGAGCCTGTTTTGAGTGCTGTTTTATGCACTGTACAAATGGTATACTTTATATTTTGTCTCTACTATATTTTTTCAACATGGTTTCAGGGAATATTTACACATTGTACACATTCTGTTCTTTAGTGATAATAAGTGCCATTTATCGAGCACAAAGTATGTACCATGCATTTCATATTTATTGGCTCATTGATCCCTCCCAATAATCCGGGGGGGAGGTTTCTCGATGGTATGTTTGTGTCCGTGTGAATTCTTTTTTTTTTTTAAGATTTTATTTATTTATTTGACAGAGAGAGTGCAAGCGACAGCACAAGCAGGGGGAGCTGCAGAGGGAGAGGGAGGAGCAGGCTCCCCGCTGAGTGGGGCTCATCCCAGGACCCTGGGATCATGACCTGAGCCGAAGGCAGACACTTAAATGACTGAGCCACCAGGCGCCCCTCCCGTGTGAATTCTTATCAAAAGGCCTCCACTTCACAAAAAGCTTTTAATCAGGTGGGTAAGATGACCACCAGGTGGATGTCAGGAAGCTTCCTTCTCCATCACCCCAGGGCTTACACGTTGGGCTCAGGAGCAAAAGGTCATGGGGGCAGGAAAATGAAGATCATGTATGGATGGTCTCAACAACATGGGCTTCTTCCTACCAAGGCTGACCTGACCCCCGCCACTGCTGTGAGCCCAGTTTTGCAGGAGCACACCAACTCTTCGTTATGGCTCTAGTCATTGGTGAAATCAGCCAGCTACCTGGAGACTGCTGTATTACGTTAGACCCCTCTGTCATCAAAAGGGTACCTCTAGGGGCGCCTGGGTGGCTCAGTCGTTAAGCGTCTGCCTTCGGCTCGGGTCAGGATCCCGGGGTCCTGGGATCGAGTCCCACATCGGGCTCCCTGCTCAACGGGAAGCCTGCTTCTCCCTCTCCTGCTCCCCCTGCTTGTGTTCCCTCTCACACCATCTCTCTCTCTGTCAAATAAATAAATAAAATCTTTAAAAGAAAAAAAAGTACCTCTATTTTGTCCTTTATCAGAATAAATGCTTATCCTAGATTGTGTCTGCTTTCCAGGATTCTGCTGATAAAAAATTGTGAAGTTAGGGGCGCCTGGCTGGCTCAGTCGGTAGAGCATTTGACTCTTGATCTCAGGGTTGTAAGTTCAAGTCCCACATTGGGTGTAGAGGTGACTTAAAAATCTTAAAAATTGTGAAGATAGGGCGCCTGGGTGGCTCAGTTGGTTAAGCAACTGCCTTCGGCTCGGGTCATGATCCTGGGGTCCTGGGATCGAGTCCCACCTCGGGCTCCCCCTGCTCTGCGGGGAGCCTGCTTCTCCCTCTGCCTGCCACTCCCCCTGCTTGTGCTCTCTCTCTCTGTGTGTGTCAAATAAATAAATAAATAAATAAAATCTTTAAAAAAAAATTGTGAAGATAATGAATGCCTTAAACATTTCCAAGGTGTCCCACAAACGTTGTTTTACAGTGAAAGAAAGAAGTCGTACACTGCTATCATGATTCAGTAGTCTTATCATGTGCCCCATTGTCAAGGAGTTATAGAAGGGCAGTGTGCATGGGCGAGCAAAGACATAGCCCCTTCAGAGATTGGTGTGCTATACTGCAGGGTGGGGCTCATGCTCTGAGCCAATGACCTACACGAGGATTGGTCCCTCCCATAGCCAAAATACACGGAGCTGGGGCACCTGGCTGGCTCAGTCGGTACAGCATGTGACTCTTGATCTCAGTCAGGGTCATGAGTTCAAGCTCCACGTTGGGTGTAGAGATTACCTTTAAAAAATGAAAAATACACAGAACTACGAGCCAGGAAATGAAAGTGGGCAAAATTATACCCAGTGACCCATTCACAAATTTCTTTGTTTCCTATCCCCATGTAATCTGTTCTTTGCTGGTTTTAGTGCCCAGGGGAAGAAAACTTCCACAGGAGACATATTGAAATACAAGCTCATATAGCTACCTGATGTTTTGTCTCCTTGTGTCATCAAGCAAACAGGAAAAAGGGGGAGTTGGAGTGTTGACTGGGTCATTGATCCTTCCTTCCTTCAAGGGAAGTAGGATTGCTGCTAGACAATATAGATAGGGAAGAGGATATCTTCCACGTCCTGGGAAGTATTAAGTAGGAAGAGGGCTGCATGTGGCTACTGGGCTATAAAAAGGGTAGGTTATAGCAGACTTGGGTCATTGCTTCGGCTGTCCCCACTTCCAAACGTCCATCCCACTTACGAGTCTTTCCCAGTGAAGGAGTCCTAGTGGGATAAAGGATCCTGTCTTCCACCGTGGAAGGCTGAACCAGCATTTCCTCTTCCCACAGGGAACATAAATTGGTTTAGCCCAATTCTTTGAATCTGGAGGGCGTGCCACAGAGATATAGAAATGGTTACTGATAATTCACAGAGCCAAGTGTCCCCTAGAGGCCTCCTGGGGTTTATCGGCCAGACTGTTTCTGAGGTCAGTCCTGGCTAGGGATCATGGGTATGTGGACAGATTTGGGTTTTGCCCATTTTCCAAGCCTGGTTCTCCAGTTTTCCTGGAGATCACCTTTCAGTCAATTCTTTCTCTTCTTGAGTTATTCATAGTTGGTTCTGCTGTTTTCAGTCAACAGCTCTGACCGGTATAGAGGGGAAGCAAGCACAAACATGAATCTACCTTTTATGTCACAATTCAGGCTACACATGTCTTTTTTCTTCTTTCCTAAGCACTAAGTTTTCTTTACTTCCCTTTTGAATAGATAGTGGATAGAATAAATTCTTTAAAAATAAGAGAGCAGAGAAGAAGCAAAACCTCAAGGCATGATAAAGAAAACATATTGATAACAAGCAATTTAACACATGTCTAATTACATCTTTTACTCAAACTGAGCTATAGATCTTAAACACCTCAAGACAATAGCAGAAACAACAAACAGAGAGAAAGGAGGGAATTATAGACTAAGAGCTGAAATTATTTTACCTCACCAGAAAATGGAGCCAGACTTTGGTTTTTGGTTCCACATGAAAGGAACTTGGGAGTTGCCACTTTATCCTAGCAATAAGTAAAAAGCTGAACAGACTGAAGAATCAACAATTTTTCTTGGATCTGTAAGAGCGGGCAGGACACAGGACAAACTGCTGCCCCCAAGATTGGAAAGACAAACAGACAAATAGAGGAAGTCTCAAAAACTCAAAGCAGAAACTGGAAACCAGTGCTGGGCTAGGAAAGCCTGAACTATAATGGACAAATTGCTGGAGGCTCATGTGGACAAGTCTGAGAGTTAAAAACTCCAGGGGGACCCAGTAATGGGGGATCCCTGACAATATTGTGAGATTTGTCTCACAATATTGAGCTCTTCCAGATTCCCGTAGTGAGGAAAGAAAATCCCCTTGGGCTTCCAGAAGGGGCAGGATGAAAGGAACCATTTTGAAATAGCCAGAACTTCTGTCCTTCTTAAGGAGGCCAGAAAACTAGTTAACCTAAACCTAACCTGTTGTGGTGTTATTAGAGCCTAACTGACCTGGGGAAGGGAAGTACCCAACTTCAGCCCACTGTAGCCATCCTGTCCCATTCACGAGGCTGGGGGGAAGCCCTGAGAATCTTGTGAAGTTCACAGTGCAGGCACAGGCTTACTAGAAGACTGACCTCATCATAGGACTGTAGAATGTTTCCCCTCCTTCCACGCCTCACCAACACATTACTACAGGTCTATTTACAGGAGTTCCTTTTACCCGGTATGTGTCCGGCTATCAAGAAAAAATTACAAGGCATACCCAAAAGCAAAAAACACAATTTGAAGAGGAAGCATCATTCAGGGAATTTATCCCCCAAAATGCTAGAGATAAAAACAACAGCAACACTGTAACAGAAATGAAGAATCCCTGTGGACATGGCTGAAGAAGGAATCTCTAAGTTAGGGGTTATAGTAATAGAATCCTTGGAAACTGAAAAGCAAAGAGAACAGACTGAAAAAAGCAGAGCAGAATATCCAAGGACTATGGGACAGCAACAAAAGGTATACCAGAAGGACATACCAGAAGGACACACCAGAAGGAGAAGAAACAGAGAAAGGAATAGAAGAAAGATTTGAAACAATAACGACTGAGAATATCACCCAAATTAATGTCAGACACCAAGTCACAGATCTAGGAAGCTCAAAATAGACGAAGTAGAATAAATGTCTAAAAACCACACCTAGGCACATCCTTTTTAAATTACAGAAAATCAAAGTTAAAGAAAAAGTGTTGAAAGAAAACAGAGGGAAAAAACAGCTTACCAATAGAGGAACAAAGATAAGAATTCTATCTGACTTCTCAGAAATCATGCAAATGAGAGTTGAGTGAAATATTTACGCGTTGGGAGAGAAAATAATCAACCTAGAATTCTGCACCCTGAGAAAGGGAACCAAATTTTTCTTTTTAGAAAGATTCTTGGGGCGCCTGGGTGGCTCAGTTGGTTAAGCGACTGCCTTCGGCTCAGGTCATGATCCTGGAGTCCCTGGATGGAGTCCCGCATCGGGCTCCCTGCTCTGCAGGGAGTCTGCTCCTCCCTCTGACCCTCCCCCCTCTCATGTGCTCTCTGTCTCTCTCATTCTCTCTGTCTCAAATAAATAAATAAAATCTTTAAAAAAATAAAAAAAATAAAAAGATTCTTGGGGCATCTGGGTGGCTCAGTTGGTTAAGCATCTGCCTTCGGCTTAGGTCATGATCCCAGGGTGCTGGGTTCGAGCCCCACGTCAAGCTCAAGCTCTCTGCTCAGCGGGAGCCTGTTTCTCTCTCTCCCTGCTGCTCCCCCTGCCTGTACTCTCTCTCTCTGTCAAATAAATAAATAAAATCTTTTTTAAAAAAAGATTCCTTTGAAGAAAATTCTTTTTGCTTTTTTCCTTATTCTGCCTCCTGTGTTCTCCTTCCCATCATTTTTTTTTTTTTAAGATTTTATTTTTGGGGTGCCTGGGTGGGTGGCTCAGTTGGTTAAGCATCTCCCTTCAGCTCAGGTCATGATCTCAGGGTCCTGGGATGGAGTCCCGCATCAGGCTCCCTGCCTGATGGGGAGTTTGCTTCTCCTCCTGCCCCTTCCCCTGCTCATGCACTCGTGCATGTGCTTTCTCTCTCTCAAATAAATAAATAAAATCTTTTTAAAAAGAAGATTTTATTTTTAGGTAATCTCTACACCCAACGTGGGGCTCCAACTCATGACCCTGAGATCAAGAGTCTACGCTCCACCTACTGAGCCAGCCAGGCGCCCCTTCTTCATCTTAATCTCCTTTTCTCTCCATTTGTTCTGTCATCATGCAAGTACTCTTCTACTTTCTTCGCCATCACCTCTCCAATGACAAGATCCTGTCTTCTCTGGCTAACAGATTTCAATAATATTCACCACGAGTGTGTGTTATATTGATAAACACTCATGAGTGTGTATTTCCTGAAGAAGTGCTACTTGGGGAGAAGTGAGCAGTTTGCCCTTTCCCAAACAATGTGCCTCTTTTTGGAAACATGCAGACAAAAAATGCTGGAGGAAGAACCCTCTTCCCATCCTTTCTCCAGAATTAGATTCTGCATTGGATCGTAACCTCCATGTGTTCAGAAGAAAAAAAGTTATGCGATGGTAAGCAGGGGTTAGAAATGCTGGTGTCAGGGTGCCTGGGTGGCTCAGTTGGTTAAGCGACTGCCTTCAGCTCAGGTCTTGATCCTGGAGTCCCACATCGGGCTCCCTGCTCAGCGAGGAGTCTGCTTCTCCCTCTGACCCTCCCCCCTCTCATGCTCTCTCTATCTCATTCTCTCTTTCAAATAAATAAATAAAATCTTAAAAAAAAAAAAAGAAATGCTGGTGTCACGCTTGTTTGAAGGTTTCCTTGGAGCCCATGATCAAAGCTCAATGGTAGGCACAGGGAGGATGGACAATGACAGGGGAAATGGAGGGGAAGGAGAAGGCAAAAGGGAGAGACAGGAGATGCAGGAAGAAAAAAAAGAATGGGGCACCAGGGTGGCACAGTCAGTTAAGCATCGGACTCTTAATTTTGGCTCAGGTCATGATCTCAGGGTTGTGGGATTGAGCCCTAAAGTGGGCTCCGCTCAGCGGGGAGTCTGCTTGAGTTTCTCCCTCTGTCCCTCCCCACTCATGCTCGCTCGCACTCTCTCTCTCTAAAATAAATAAAATCTTTTTTTTTAAAGATTTTATTTATTTATTTGACAGGGAGAGACACAGCGAGAGCAGGAACACAAGCAGGGAGAGTGGGAGAGGGAGAAGCAGGCTCTCCGCTGAGCAGGGAGCCCGATGCGGGACTCGATCCCAGGACCCCGGGATCATGACCCGAGCCGAAGGCTGACGCTTAACGACTGAGCCACCCAGGCGCCCCTAAAATAAATGAAATCTTAAAAAAAAAAGAAGGGGCGCCTGGGTGGCTCAGTCAGTTAAGCGTCTGCCTTCGGCTCGGGTCATGATCCCAGGTCCTGGGATCGAGCCCCACGTTGGGCTCCCTGCTCAACAGGGATTCTGCCTCTCCCTCTCCCTTTCCCCACCACTTGTGCTCTCTCTCTCAAAAAAATAAGTAAAATCTTAAAAAAAAAAAAAAAAAAAGGGAAAACTTCTTCAGCAGAACCTCCAAAGGAAAAAGAAGCGTTTAAAGAAAGTGGTTTCAAAAAAAAATAAAAATAAAAAATAAATTAAAAATAAAAAAAAATAAAGAAACTGGTTTCTGGGCACCTGGTTGTCTTAGCCGGTAGAACATGTGACCCTTGATCTCCAGGTTGTGAGTTCAAACCCCACATTGGGTGTAGAGATTACTTAAAATAAAAAAAATCTTGGGGTGCCTGGGTGGCTCAGTCAATTAAGTGTCTGCCTTCAGGTCAAGTCATGATTCCCGGGTCCTGGGATCGAGCCCGGCATGTGGGGAGGGGGTTGGTCCCTGCTCAGCGGGGAGTCTGCTTCTCCTTCACCCTCTGCCCCTCCCCCCTTGTGCTTGCTCTCTTTCTCTCTCAAATAAATGGTTAAAATCTTTAAAAAAAATAAATTAAAAAAAAAAACTTTAAAAATGATCTATCGTGATAATAATGGCTTATGTTGTAGATTACTATATAATTTATAAACTTTTCAATTATGCATTTTTATCTAATCACACATGTCCTAAAAGGTTGGTATTATTATCTTCATTTTATACTTTAGGAAGCTGAGGCTTAGAGGCTTTGAGATTCATCCAAGCTCTCCTAAGTCATAACTGACTGATGATTTTGTTTAGTCCATCACACAGCACGACCTCTTCAGTGTGTGTGGATTGCACCATAGATATTTCTCATCTTGGAGGAAAAGAAGAACCGTAGAGGAGGGACCCTGAACGGAAACAAAATGGAAAGGAGTCTGTCCTCAAGGCCAGGGTGTCTGAAGGGAAATCTTTGCTCCTCTGGGTGTGCTCACAAAGGGGGTTTCTGAATGGATGCATGCTGGTTGGTCTCCTAACTTTGGGTTTTTTTGCTAGTCCTGAAGATCTGTGAGACCAGATAAATCCTAGACTTTGTTCTTCACAAGTGAGAAATATGAAGACAGCATTTTTGAAAGTTTACTGAAACTTTCCCTTAACATGGAAAATCCAGTGTTTTTGTAACATTTTTCTTAATTTATTTCATAAGTCATGTGTGTTTAAATCTGATCCTCCCTATATCTGTATTTCTCACACAGTTCAACAAAGAAAGTGTACTTGAAATTTTATCCAATTTTATCTTGAAATTTTATTAGAACCCATCAGACAATTCCTGTTTTATTTTATTTATTTTAAAGATTCATTTATTTATTTGAGAGAGAGAGTGCATGAGCAGGGAGAGGGGCAGAGGGAGAGAGAAAGAGAGAACCTCAAGCAGGCTCCCCGCTGGGTAAGGAGACTGTCAGGCCTTGAGCCCACGACCCTGAGATCACAACTCTGAGAGCACAACCTGAGCTGAAACCAAGAGTCAGATGCTCAATTGACTGAGCCACCCAGGTGTCCCTTATTTTATCCCTCACAGCATGTTGCTTCTTCTTCTTCTTCTTTTAAGATTGTATTTATTTATTTGACAGAGAGAGACACAGCGAGAGAGGGAACACCAGCAGGGGGGAGTGGGAGAGGGAGAATCATCATCTCCCCGCTGAGCAGGGAACCGGACATGGGGCTTGATCCCAGGACCCCAGGACCCTGACCTGATGGGAAGGCAGACGCTTCACTGACTGAGCCATCCAGGCGCCCCTATAAAATCTTTAAAAAGAAAGAAAGAAAGAAAAAAGGCACCTCAGTGGATAGGTTAAGGGAGGTTGGAGGCTTGCTTTGTTTTAGGGATGTTTTTACTAAATTCCATTCTCAAGGCTGATAGCCCCGAGTAGGGGTAAAGATGGGAAGAAAGAGGATGCCGTTTTAGAAAATGTTCTTCAGAAACACTTCAGATCAGGGCACCTGGCTGGCTCAGTCGGTTAATTATCTGCTGCTGGCTCAGGTCATGATCCCGGGGTCCTAGGATTGAGCCCTGCGTCCAGCTCCTCGTTCAGGGAAGAGTCTCCTTCTCCTTCTGCCCCTCCCCCCACTTGTGCAGGCATGGGCACATGTGCTCGCTCAAATAAATAAATAAATAAAATCTTTAAAAAAAAAAATGTGTTGAGGGGTGCCTGGCTGGCTCAGTTGGAAGAGTGTGCGACTCTCGGGGTCGTGAGTTCAAGACCCACGTTGGGTGTAGAGATCACGCAAATAAAAAACTTTAAAAAAACTAAAAAAAAAACCCAAAACCCTTTAAAAAAACAGACTGTATTGAGATCAGAGAAGTGGCTTCTATCCAGAACCAGCCCCAAACCCCTGACTGATGCTAACTTATTAGGATTCTTCTGGGTTGTGCTTCTATAACAAGGTGAGAGGGAGGAATATCAAGGTCTTTGGAGTTACAAAAGCTGCTATGCTCATTTCTGCTGTGTGTTTTGCAAAAGGACACATCTATGAACAAAACGCTGGGATTTAAGTTACCATGCAAACAGCACTTTCCACAGAAATTCCTATATTGATGATGGATTTCAGTTCACAGTTATACACCAACTCTAAGAAAATAGTTTTTAGTATGTTCTGTTTGTTTTTGTTTGCGGGTGTATTTAAATATCCTTTATTTGGAGAGATGGCAGCCAGAGAGATTCTGAAATTCTCACTTGCTAGTGAGATCAACATCAGTTATTTGTCACCCCAATCATCTAGATGGTGTGACAGATCTGGTTAAGGGCAGACCTCGCTGGAGTTCAGCCTTACTCAGTGAGGGGATCTGTTGTATCAAGGATATTTTAATTGGCTGTCTGCATTGTGTGGACTCATTAGGTAATTGCCAAGCTTCTCCTTCACTTTGTGCTACACAAACCTGGCAACCAAAGACGGCGTTAGGAACACAGATGCTGGGAGCAGAGGCTGTTGGACGAGAGACCGAGAGACTGCAGGGGCGAGGGAAGGGGGCAACACCTGGAGAGTGGGGTGGAAAACAAAGGGCGCCAAGATGGGAGAAAAGAAAGGCAGCAGAGGGGAGAGCACAGGAGGGGTTCAGGCTAGAGGGGGCACTGGAAACTCCCTCGGAATTCAGGGTTCCCAGAAGACAGGGAGGAAGTATAAATGGACAAATAAAATCAGGACAGGTAGAGAAAAGCTTCAATAGAGGCAGATAGGCACAGAGAGCGGCCCACCAGGGGAGTGGGGACTGGAGGGGTTGAGGTAAGAGATGACTCAGGTCCAAAGGGCTCCTGGGGAAATGAAGGGCTGGGGTGAAGGGCCCAGTTTACTCCTGCTGTGGGAGCGAGACACACACAAGCTGGAAGTGGTAAGCCTGGTCCATCGGAGACAGAGCAGCAGGATATCAGACAAAATGAGGGAAATGACTGGTCACCACCTTATACCAGGATGAGGACAATCACTGATGGGGACTGGGGGCGGGGGGCGGTGCTGGGCAAGGAGTCTAAGGTCATCTTAGCGTGAGGCTCCCTGGCCCTGAAGCAAATGGGCCATGATTCCAAAGATAGCACTTAACTAAAAGAAAAACAAAAACAGCATTATCAGTGGTGGATTTCTCATCTTGCCCTGCTGAAGAAAGTTTTCTAGAAAATAAAAATATCTGAAATCCAGCCCACCTTGTAAAGAAGTAACCCATACGCAATAGCAATAAAAGGGGGAGGGGCAAATATCCATCAGTAAAAAACAAGTCATTTGTTTGTCTCTCAGTTGTCAGTTTGTACCACAAAAAAAAAAAAAAAAAAAAAAAATCATTCCTATTTTTCCACCACCCCCTGACAATCACCATTTTACACTCTGCTTTTATGAGTTTGGTTTTTTAGATACAACATATAGGTGGATATCATACAGTATTTATCTTTATCAATTGTTCCATTGACGGGCACTTAGGTTGTTTCCATATCTTGTCTGTTGTCAATAATGTAGCAATAGGGGTGCCTGGGTGGCTCAGTCGTTGAGTGTCTGCCTTCCGCTCAGGTCAGGATCCCAGGGTCCTGGGATCGAACCCCGCATTGGACTCCCTGCTCCGCGGGAAGCCTGCTTCTCCCTCCCCCACTCCCTCTGCTTGTGTTCCCTCTGTTGCTGTGTCTCTCTTTGTCAAATAAATAAATAAATAAATAATCTTTAAAAAAAAATAATGTAGCAATAAACATAGGAGTGCATAAAAATAAATACATAGGAAATAAGTCATAACACCCAGACTGTCATACTAGGCAACAGCTAACAACAAGAGATAAGGACATATATTGAAAGGTAAATCATAAACCAAGAGTATGATTCCAGCTGATATGCATGTATGTCTGAGTGAGGTCACAACAGGAAGTGCCCCGAAGAATTGTGAACAATGGTGATGCGCTGGGTGGGTGGGGTGGAGGCAGTGAAGGGGGAGGGACAGAAGGCCTATTGACTTAACTCCAAATACTTTTATTGTTTACTTGGAAAGAAAAAAGTCATGACTCTGGGAAACAAACTGAGGGTTTGGAAAGGGAGGTGGGTGGCAGGATGGGGTAGATGGGTGATGGGTATTAAGGAGGGCACGTGTTGTGATGAGCACTGGGTGTTATACGCAACTAATGAATTGTTGAACACTACATCAAAAACTAATGATGTACTATGTTGGCTAACTGAACATAATAAAATAAATAAAGAAAAAAAAGAAAAAAGAAAAAAGTCATGAAAGGTTGTGATAAAGATGACGTGGAAGGAGAGACAGCAGAAACAGGAGTCTCTCTACATTTGAAGGATCATCCACAAGGAGGGAGAGAATGAAGGTATCTGGAAACGTCTGTGGGAATCTATATTAATGTTAAGGGGAGGTACCCCGTTGAGACTGGGAAGGAACGGGGTACCATTCTGAGAAGGCTCTTCTTTTTGCAGAGTGGGTAGAAACTAGAAATAGCATGTTGCAACTGATAATAACAGTATGTTGGGTCTTGTCTGGGCATCTCAAACACTTTTAAGGCACACATCTCTTACCCTTGGGAGACAGGCCGATAGCATCGTCCACAGGGAAATTAGGGGCTGCTCGTCTGACCACACAATGAATCATTAGAAAGCCCAGAATCAGAACTCTGACTTGGAGCCTGCCTGAGTTCTGGAACGTGCTGCCTCATATTGTCTTAGAACGTCAGCTCCGACAGCCACCTGCAAGACGAGCCTGGCCTGCCTAACCTCTGCTTACCTCAGCTTAGGTGTCACTTCCTCAGAGATGCCTTCCCCGACTTGCTCCTGCTCTCACTTGTTCTCTTTGACCCCTCATGACTTGTCCTTCTATCTGCGGCAGGGTTTACACCTCCCCCAGACGGCCAGCACCCCCTGAGCAGGGGCCTGCCTCCTCCTCTTTGTTAACTGCCACATCCCTGACACCAGTATTTCCAGAATCACTTCACTGTGGTTCTCTCTATCTCCAACCTGGCATTTGAAACTTGGTGTTAAGTAGGTGGGGTTGTCAGGAAGGTGCTGGGACAGATCCCTGCATTTCCCAGGCAGGTCAGCCGGTGACTGCTTGAACCCACAGCCCCTGTGGTATGTGTGATTCAGTGCCCTTGGCCTGGCATTTAGCTGTTTGGTGAGACAAACGCCTGCCCACACCCAAGACTCCAGGTGCTCTGCTGCAGGCCCGGTGCTTCAAGGTGGCGCAGGGGCAGACCCAGATGGGAGGGAGGGACACAGGTGACTATATCCATCAGCCACGTGGCCTTGCCAGGCTCCAGGGAGCCAGGGAACAAATGAGGGGTGTTGCCAAGGAGGGTGAATGTCACTCTTCCTCCCGCTGACCCGCCAGCAGCAGCCCCCCAGCCCTGTGGGAATGACTTGCTGAAAATCCCTCTCAGAGGCCCAAGGGAGTTTTCAGCTTTTCCCCACTCCCTGGGAGGAGGGTACACCAAACTGCAGCTTGGGCTTGTGGCTCTGCTGAGCTCCACCAGTTTCCTCCCACCCCTTAAATAAGGAGAAACAATGGCAGTGAGCAGATGTTTGCCCCCAAGCTGCTCGGGGCGGAGGCGGCATCTCCCACTCCTGCCTCAGTGTAGGAGTGGGCCAGAGGAAGATGATGCCTCCCAGTGGGTGGACGGAGGGGAGGGGTGTGGTGTAGGCTGAATGAAAGAGAGCGAAGGCCTGAAAGGTGCCCCAGATGGTGCCCAAAGGGAGAGTCCTGTGTGCCAGAGCTGGGCATCCTGGTTCTGTGTTGCAGCCGCCCCTCCCCCACCCCCTCCTGAGCTCTACCTCACAGCCCCCTGTGAACCGAGCCCTGGGGTGGAAAGGCGCCCAGCCTTGCCCAGCGCACAGGCCAGCCCGCGCCCTCCTTCACTTCAGCCCCCACCCGCATGGTGGGGCCAGCCTGAATGATTCACTGACGACTCCAGGGCTTAGGGCCTTCTGTTGGGTCAGCCCACGCTGCCTCCCAGTAACTTCACTCAAGTTTTGTTCCCCGGAGCCGCAGGGCAGTTCTGCCTGACGGCATTTCTAGCATCCTGGGAAGTGGTTGAGTTGTTTTCTTTACCCTGACTTCACGTATCTCAGATCACATGTCGAGAGTGACGAAGCCACAGACACTCAAGCTTAGTTAGGTTTCCAAGGTTTTGTCTGCCTCCGACTGCTCAGCCAGGAGCTTCCTTTGAGTTTATGGATTCCAAGTGAGAACCGCTTTACCAGCCAGGTCAGTCCATGGGTCATGGACCCCTGGAATGGGTGGACCCCCCAAACCAACGGACAGGAGTTTGGGGAGGCAGGGGTGCAGCTCCTTAGGTGGATCAAAAGCAGAGGAAGATTCCCTTGGGGACCTGGGAGAACCCAGGTTGCTGGGTCTTCTCTATGGGTAAATAGGCTACTGCCCTCCTCTGGATAGAACTGGAGGTACCCCATCTTCCTCCATACCCCTACCTCATCCCTACTATGGAACATGGTTATTTTTTCTTGGTAGAATGGGAAGCACTTTTCAAACTTGTGAACCTTCTGATCACAGTGCTATTGGGCATCTGAGAGCCAAGAATCACTTTTGTCTTCCTCCAGGTGAGGGAAATGAGGTCACTGGTCAAGAAATGTACCTTTTCTCAGAAAACATTGATACCATAGAAGCAGCAAGGCACAAAACCATAAACCAGGGACTGTTGAACCAGATGGCTCCAGAGCTTAAAGGTCAGTGGGTGTGTGTTCCACGGGCCTAGAGAGCCCACCACAGACAGACTCATTCTTGGATGACATTCTGACTCTAAGCCTTCAAAATCCCCTCGGAGAGTGATGATCCGCCCGTTGGTACTGAGATTCAGGTCACCCTCCTCCCTGTAGTTTGGTGGTGTTCTGACATCTCCAGGCCAGCAGCAGCCTCAGACTTACCAGATCCTATCACCCATGATCTGCTCCCATTTACTAGCTGTTACCCACCCTCTCTGAGCCTCCGGTCACTCACTTGTATCCGGAAGCCTCAACAGATAATTTAACAATTAGGTGAGATAATGTAAGTATGAATGGCTCCACCAGATTGTAGGAGCTTTAATATTAGTTTCCCCCTTTCTTAAGTTTCCCTTAAAGAAAAGCGGGGCTGGGGCGTCAATAACTACAGAGGTCCTCCCTTGGTTCAGAGGCAAAGCCCCCTGACCACAGTCCTGACATTGGGAACACCAGCTCCTTCTTCCTGAACCTTTCCCCGTTTCTGCCATGGGGTTATAGTAGATGGTCTCAGCCTCACAAGAGGTGACAGTTCTCTCTTGTCTGTGTGGCTCAGGAAACTGAGGCTCAGAACGACAAAACAGTTTATCCAAGGTCACAGAATTACAGAGGACAGCAAGGCTGGACTTGAGACTGTCAGTTCCACGTGGTAACCCCTAGACAGTGTCACCTGCCACTCGCCCACCACCGCAGCACAAAGGCCAACTCTGTCCTGCGCTCACCTCAGAAGAACCTTGGTGTTCTTTTTCATGGGGGGCCTGCCCAAAGGACCGACCGAATTGGTTCAGGTGAAGGTCAGGGACTGGCCGGCCGAACACAGGGGGCAATGTCGGGCTGTGTCGGGCTATGATTATGTCAGGGACTGGGCTGAAATACTGCAAGTGGTTATGGGGGATGCGGCTGGTTCACTTGAGGGGGCGGGGGCGGGGGCGGGGGTGAGGGTGGGGGCGGGGGTGGGCAGGCACTTGCAAGCTTTCAGATCCGGAGCTGTTCCCGTAAACAAGTGCAACCCGGAGCTCCCTGGAGGGCCCGGGGAGCAAATGTGCGCATCTCTGCCTCTTTCCCAGCAGCTGTCCATGGGAGGACACAGCCCCGCCATCTCCACAGTCCTCCTCCAGGCTTTCCCCAGCCCCCCAGCTCCAGCCTCAGGAAGTGGAGCTGCTGAGAATCTCTCCTCCAGCCTCGCCTCCTGCCGAGAGTGTCCTCGGCAGGAGCATTTCCTGGCCTAATTAAGCTGGGTAATGAGTAGCTAAGAGGGAGGGGATAAAAGCCCTAGGCGGCTTAGAGCTGCGACCGTTTATGACAGGGGTGTCTGCAGCTGGTGACACTCTTAGGAAAGTTATTTCTCAGAACCCTGGGAAGCTGCACGCTGTTGCCACAGCAGAGCGAGCCCCAAGGTAAGCACAGGGAATTTTGTGACTGAAGGGGGACCAGCCAGAGGGTCCCTAGAGGGAGGGGAGGGGTGCGGTGGTGGTGCAGTCTGAGGAAAGGACTGATAGCAGTCTTGAGTCGCCCAGGCGAATGCCCTTGGCTTAGCCCCAGGCTGGGGTGTCCTTGGTGACCACGTGTGATTCCCCAGGGCTTGGGTTTTAGGTTTCATTTGAATGATAGGACTGTGCACTGTGGGCAGTTTCCTAAGACTGTGTCCGGCTCAGAGTAAGGAAATCTGAGCCAGACGCTGATCCCGACTCCCCTTCGGCCCTCTTTTAAGGTGCTCAAAATTGTGTCCTGGAAAATACCAAGTGTCTCAGCAGCCCTGGCCTGGAGGACAGGGGAAGGCTGACAGCGGCTGGCATTTCAGAGACCCTCAAGGGCCAAACAAAAGTAGACTGTTTCTACCCCCAGCCTTGGCCCCAAGAACTCAGAACCTACCCCAATTCCACACCCACAGCCTTTTGCTCTTAGTCTGTTTTGTTTGTTTGTTTAAATCACTTTGCCCTCACTCAGGAATTGGCCAGCACCCCCACCCCTGCTGTGCTGTGCAGGGAGGAGCACCGAGTCAGGGCCCGGGTTCTGGAGTGGGTTCCCGTCACTAAAGCCCCTGAGTCAACATGGGACAGCATGTGCCCTCTCAGCCATCATTTTCCCACCTGTAAAATAGGGCTTTGCTGATGCCTAGCCTCCGATAGGCTATGAGCCCACAACTTCCACTGTTCATGAGTGGTGGGAGCGGCCAAAGCTAGGCCACATTTTCCAGGCCTTTCAAATCAGGGGACAAAATGTGTACTATTAAACTGAGGGGCAACTTGCTCCAATTATCGGTAGAGAAGAGCCGTACCCAGCAGATGTTACTGATGAAGAGCTGTCTCCCACCCCCTAGAGTCACTATTTTGTTCTTTTCTAATTTTCTTTTTTTATTTTAAGTAGGCTCCATGCCCAACGTGGGGCTCAAACTCACGATCCCGAGATCAAGAGTCACATGCTCTACCAACTGAGCCAGTCAGGTGCCCCTTGAGCCTTTCCGATTTTCTTTTTTTCTTTAAGATTTTATTTATTTATTTCTTTGACAGAGAGATAGAGAGAGAGCACAGATAGGCAGAGTGGCAGGCAGAGGGAGAAGCAGACTCCCCGCTGAGCAGGGAGCCCGATAAGGGGCTCTATCCCAGGACAGTGGGATCATGACCTAAGCCAAAGGCAGACGCTCAACCAACTGAGCCATTTAGGCGCCCCGAGCCTTTCCAATTTTCTATAGAAGACCTGTTTCGGGCCATGTCCTCAGAGTCCCGTTGGCCCCATTGCATTCTTGGTGGCCAGAGCCCTGGGCCCACGGCCACAGGGAATTTACAGGGTCCCTTCTTTCTTTCATCTCTCTTTACTCTCTGCCCTCTGCTGGTCTCATAATCTCATCTACCCCCTTGGCCTGCTTCTCTTTCTTTTTAACCCAGTTTCATTGAGATATAATTGTGGTATTGTATGAGTTTAAGATATACAACATAATTAAGATATTGTATGGGTTTAAGATATACAACATAATGATTTGCTCTATGTATACATTGCAAAATGCCTCTCTAAGTGAGAATAGTCAGATCACAAATGACCTGCTGTCTCCCATCTTTCCCTCTTGCTGTAGTAGTCCCCGGAGTGGAAGGAGACTTGGTGGCCAGATGCCTGACCAGGGAGGGTAGGCCTGAGCTGCCCGCCACCCCCCACAAGAATGGCTAGGGCTCTCAGAATTCTGAGGAGGGGTCCCTGGCCTTCAAAAGAGGGGAGAACAGGCCTGGAAGCTTCCACTGGTGCCCTGCCCACCCTCCACTGGGTGGCTAAGCCCAGAAGCCTCTGGCATCCTCCAGCCGTGCAGCAGCTGGGCAGGCCCTGGGAGCCAACTCGCTCTGAATGTGTAATCCTGGTTAAAAAGCGAAAGGGGTTGCAAGTCCTGGCCACGCAGAGAGGCTAATCACTGGAAAGGGGGAAAGATCCTGTAATTTCCCAGGACACAGTCAACTGAAACCTGATACTCCTGTCAAGGGAGCCCTTCCACTGAGAGAGGCAGGGAGAGAAAGGGAGAGAGAGGAAGAAAGAGAAGGAGGAAAGAAGGAAGGTGTGGAAGAAGGCCTTTGGGATCAGGGGCCAGCAGGCAGCACTGAGCACAGCTGGAACGTGAGAACACCGCGTGCCACCTGCCCTCGTCCTTGGCCTGACGCCGACTTTTGAGGGGAGCCAAAAGGGAAGGTCTACCCAGCATCAGAGCAACAGTGGCCGTGGCTTCTACGGGCCTGCTGTCCCCTCCTTGGGAGCCTCTGTCCCCTCTAGAGGACTGGGGCCTCCTTGCCTTCCCTGCCTTTGGTGGGAAGGGGTCAAATAATGTGGTTGATAAAAATGCACAAAGGCTTCAACACAGACCCATAGGAAGCGGTTCTTTCCTTCTTTCATCCAGCAAATACTCATCTATTAACTGGATGGGTGAAAGAAATGCTATTCCATATGGTCAAACGTGTGGTCAGGGAGGAAGCGATTCCAGCCAGACTTGGAAGGGACCCAGGTGCTCACCCTTGTTCAACTACAAAGAACTGCAGGTTTATTAGGCTAAAACCACAGAAATTTGGGGAAGCTGCTTTGTGGCCGGCTCTGTGCTAAGTGCAGTTTGGGAGACAGTGACATATATGGCAAAGTCCGTGAGATATAGCGCACCATGTGGCTGGAACAGCAAGGCTTCTAGCTCAAACAAGTAGGGAGCAATATACTAAGAAGTCCAGTATAGACAATATACAAACAATATACAAAGAAGTCCAGTATGGACACACCAAATGTGTGCTAGGGCCAGTGAAGGTGCCCTAGGCCGGTTCTTTTGTATCTTACAGAGAAGGCTTCTTGCAGGTGAAATATTCCTAATAACACTCTCTGAGTTGGCAATAGTTTGCTGAGCTCCTACAGCGGGCCAGGGCCTGGCCCCGGCACGGAGGATGCAGCTGCGAACGAGCCACACTCACCACCCTGGTCTGACTTCATGCTCATCTGTACACTTTGGTATTTCATCATCCATTCACTTGTTTATGTGCCATCCATGCTCAGAAAGGAATTAAGGCAGTTTATAATCAATGGCTGCATACCATAAAACCATACAGCAGATTGATGGTTGAGGTCCAAGCTGTAAAGGAAACTGGGGCAAGAGAATAATGATAGCAGAAAACCTAGATTCAGGGAAGTGTGTAATTGAGCCTAAAAGTCAGCTTTGAGCTGCCTGGTGGTGGTGTCCAAAAGGGAGAGTGTACATGACAAAGAAGAAGTGTTTCTTGTTCAGGTCCCTTCTTTGGGGAACTAACATTCAGGCTCACTTGCCACCCCTGTCCCATACACACTTGGCTGTGACTGGATGCATGTGGTTCCACAGAAGCACGGAGCATTCGGCTCCTTTGCACATGTGTTCTCTCACCTGGAATGTTCTGCTTCCTTCGCCTGAGTGAAGACCATTGGCTGTGCCTCAAGACCCAGCACAGATACTACTTCTGCTCAGTGACCTGTGGTCACAGCCACATACCTTCCCTGCGTCTGCTGTCCTCCTACCCTGCTCTGTCACAGCCCTTGAGGGCACTGTGGCTGGTCCTGGTTTCTTTCCCCACCATCTGGTGAGCTTCCCCAGAGTGGGAGCCCTGTCCCTCATCTCTAGGTTCCCAGGGCCTAGCACAGTGCCTGGTCTAGAGTATCCAACAAATATTTGCTGCAAACATTTTTTTTTAAAAGGTTTTATTTATTTATTTGACATACACAGAGAGAGAGCACAAACGGGGAGTGGTAGGCAGAGGAAGAGGGAGAAGCAGGCTCCCTGCAGAGCAGGGAGCCCAATGTGGGGCTCGATCCCAGGACCCTGGGATCATGACCTGAGCCAAAGGCAGACACCCAACCGACTGAGCCACCCAGGTGCCCCTGAACTTTTTTTTTTTGCACATAATTACATGCCAAGCACTGTGCTAATTTTCTTGTGTGTATTTAACTCTTACAATTACTCTGTGTCATAGGTGTTATTATTGTGCCCATTTTACAGATGAAGAAGCTGAGATTAAGTGACTTGCCTCTGGGCACAGAGTGTGGAGGCAGTCTTCTAACTCAGGGTGGCCTGACTTTGAAGCCATTGGAGAATATGAGGCATTTTTCAATCAAGGCCTTTTATTGGAATTATTTTTATCTTCAATTAGATTGTGAAGGAAAGAGGGAAAGTCTTCTTTCTCCCACAGGGGCTAGCACGGTGCTTTCCGTATAGGAGGAAGCTGTGAAAGCTTTTCTGGCAGCTACAAGTTCGTAACAAAGACAAGTGGAGAATTACCCTGCTGGTTTGCGGTGCAGTAAGACGGAACTTTACATCGCCCTGATTAGCCAGTTGGTTTAATCACATTTGTGGTGCTCACAGGCCTTAGCACTTAGAGCTGGAAGGGACCTTAGCACTCATCAACCCTAACTCCCACATTTCACAGCCAAAGAAACAGTTGTAGAGACGAGACGGCTTGTTGAAGGGCACACATCTCATTAGTTACAAAGGAAGGGCAAGACTAGAGCTGACTCCTACCACCTGAATCATTCTCCAGTCTGATTCACAAATTCACCTCCATTCGTCAAAGCAGGTGAGGCGAAAATCCAGCAGTGGAAAGTTTCCTCCAAGGCAGTGCCCCTATCGGGAGGGGGAGGGGGGAGGGGGAGGGGGAGGGGGGAGGCCAGCAAGGGCTCTGGCCAGCCCCTCCTGCTGGCTCTTCAACAGCTACCGCTGCTTTCCCCTCCCCCACCCCATCCGCCATATTTGTTAGAGTGGCCACTCCTTGCCTTCTCCACGACTACATCTTCCTTCTCGAGTTCTGAGAGGCTCTCTTACTTAGAAGAAAGGTATCAGTGAGCATCGAACCTTCTAACATATACTGACTCCCTGCTATGAGCGCAGCCTTGGTTCGGACTCCTGAAAGGAGGCATGTGCTTGCTCCCAGCTTAGGAGGGTGGTTCTCGGCCAGGGCCTATTTTGCTCCCAGGAGACACTTGGCAGTGTCTGGAGACAGTTTGATTGTCATAACGGGGGGAAGGGGTGCCACTGGCATCTCGTGGGTAGAGGCCAGGGATGCTGCTGAAAATTCTATAACGCACAGGACAGGCCCCCACAACAAATAATTACTTGGCCCAAAATGTTGGTACGGCCGAGACTGGGAAACCCTGCTCTCCAAGGAGGTGGGAAAAACTGTCCACAGACTTCCTTTGGAGAAGTTTCACCTGCCTCCTCCCATTCCACATATTGAGTGGGTCTACATCGGCCTCTTCAGAGTCACTGGGTTTGGTGCCTGCCATTTCCACTGTCCATTTCCCATTTGGTGTTTCCATTTTGTCTCCCACAGAATATGAAAAAACAATTTTGTTGAGCACCAAGTGGGGCCTCAGCAGAGTGCTTGGTGTGTTAGGTGTCTTTCATTAACTTTGCCTTGTCATTTCACTTCACCTGAAAAATATGGAGTAGTTGAATTTGTGAGGTATATTTCCATTTTACCAATGAGACAACAGGCTCAGAGAGGTTATGTGACTTGCCCAAGGTCACACCGCCATTCACTGTTTCAAACCCAGGTCCCGGCTATGCAGTCTCATGTGGCTACTGCTTTCCACAAAATAGCAGTGAGTCTGCAGAGAGATTTGAAACGCTCGGCAAATGGAAGCCAGGTTTGTTTTCCTCAAATCCACTCCCTGCTTGTCCACAAAACAGTGCAGAGAGACCTCTGAATTGTATGTCAAGTATACTGCAATTCTAATTTTTTTTTAAAAAGATAGAGCTCTGAGGAACTAGGGAAGCTTAGAGGTGAAGACAGGCTGGTACACTCTCTTCCCAGTTTCAGTGGCTTAAGCTTCTGAGGACTCAGGTGAGCCAGTAGTAACCCAAATTTAAACAAATTTAAACCCAAATTGCCAAGGAGTCCTCTGGGGGAGTCCTCACTACCCAGCTCCCAGCACATAGCTCCCCTCCCTGGGAGGAGGCACTCTGGGCTTCCTCCCCGTCTCCCCCACCCACTGAGGTCTTCAGTAATGCTGTCACTGGGGACTTATTAAACAGCACCAACTCAGAGCTTCTGACTCCCGAACCTGGAGTCTGTTGTGACAACCTTTATTTTGGTAATAAGAATACACCTTGTGTGTGTGGGCGTGCGTGCTTGTTAGCTCACAGGCAGGCTACCAGAAAGGTGGCCTTTATGCAGGGTTTAAACTGGGCCTTGGCCTCCTGGCCTCTCTGAGCGGCTTCCTGCTGCCCTCCATCCCAGGGATCTGCCTCCCTTGCAGTCTGGAATGGAGCTGGGCCCCTCCTGGCTTCAGCTCAGATTAACCCCTTCCTTCTAGCTTTCCTGTGCCTGGCAGAGGGGCTCTGGGCCAAGTGGCCAGACATTCACAGGCTCCAGGGCTGTGGATGCCATAAACTCATTTTCCTTGGGGACCCAGAGCTCCAGGAATTACTTTCAGAAAGCACAACTGTTTTGTTTGAAATGGCTCCGGAAGGAGGGAGAGCCCAGGGCTCTGTACACGTGTTCCTCATTTGCCATTGGTGGGGAGCAAGGGGCGAAGGGGGTGTGCTGGGGGTGTGCTGGGGAGGCAGGCACAGGAGGGGAGAGCCGGCTGCAGCTGCTGCTGCTGGGAAGTTTGGCTTCAGGGAGGAATGGAGGGAGAGAATGCTAGGAAGAAGGGGTGGGACTTGGGGACAGGGGCGGTGTCATGGGGGTGGAGGGAGCAGGTGGTGACTTGTTTATCTGCTCAGCTGTTTTGTGTCCAGGAGCCTGAGAGAGAGACAGAAGCAGCTGGGAGGAGAGAAAGCAACCCGACCAGGGGCCTTCTTGGTCCTTCTGCCCTGCTCTAGCCACAGGTTCTGAAACCAAAGCAAAATCACCGGAGGGTGATTCATAGGGGGATAGCCTGCCCTCCCCCCACTCAGAAAGATTTCTTCGGGGCCGTATGCTAGCTTCTGCTGTGCAAACACCCTGGCAGTGCCCTCTTGGCCTCGGTGCAGCAGTTACGATGGTAGGCATTCCTGCTGGGTTACTCCTGGCACAAACTCATGTAAATATTCCTGGGCCTCAGTGTGCTGTACTCCCATGTGTGACTTGGCTCAGTCCTTGGGGGCCAAACCAGCTAGCTCTTGGCCTTAGTATCAGCCTGGACCAAATCAATGAAAATTGTCCCTGCTGGAAACGGGATAGCTGTCCCCACCCCTGCTCTGGTCTCCCCAGTGACTCCCTTTACTTTCAAGGCAGCCCAGTTTGGATTTCCCTCTTCAACTGCCCAAGGCCTTATTGGTCCCCTTCACGCCCCAGTGCTTGTCACATTTGCATGCTAAATCGTTTGGCAGCCAGTCTGGGCGGCGACTTAATTTGCCTTGATGTTTTTGACCAGGTTAATAAACACACCACCCTTCTCGGCACAGGAGGATCTGGAATGAAGTTATGCTTTCGTTATAGTGCAGTTTCAGGAGTTTGCTTGTTCTGCCCCCTTGGCTCTTTCTCCATCTTATTATTTTCTTGTTGTTTGTTGTTTGTTTAAATGAGAACATTTGCTGGAACTTCCGTAGATGACTCCCTTTCCCTCCTCCCTAATGCCAGAGGACTTCTTCTGCCTCCTTCTCGGCTCACAAAGCCAGGGCATCTCTGTTGACAAAGGCTCTGCCTCTCTGGCACCGAGCCTGGTGGCTGGGGACAGCGTAAGAAACGCAGATGCCTTTCACATACGTCTCTGAGGCAGTCAGTGGCCTCCGGCCCCTTGAAGCAGCCAAAAACAACTCCGGAAGACCGCAGTCCCAGCTTGCTGCTCTCCGAACACAATGCCCCTCAGAACTGTGTGGTGCCCACGGGGTGGGAAGCATGGCAAAGGCCTGTGGGAGAACTGGCAGATTTGGGCAAGGAAGAATAGTGAGACCTTCTGTGGGGTGGTGAGGTGGACAGACTGTCTCCTGGGAGAGGCCAGCCCGAGTGGGAAGGCCTGGGAGTCCTTCCTGGAGTCAGCTTATAACTTCTAGTTAGTACCTGCTTCGCTACTAACGAGTTAGGTGGTCCAGGGCCAGGCACCTCCCTGCTCTGGGCCTTGCTGTGTCCAGTAGGGATTGGTGCCTCTGATCTCAGAGTCCTTTTCTACTTTACAGATGTTCTTGCTTTTAGAATGCTAATTTCTTTTCCTATAGCCCATTTCCTTCTCCGAGGCCAGGTAACCCAATGAAATCACCCCTTCATGGTGGTTAGTAACACAACCGGCACCAAGGACTGCTTGTTTTCCTGAACCCAGATGCTCTGGCAGTAGCCCCAGTTAAAGCTTTCATCAGGAGGTAAGGGGTTCCAAAGGGCAGAAGAGCCAGAACACCATCTTTGAGCGTCTGCCTGTGCAGGTTGATAGGGAATCAATGGCCTTTCCACACACCTCCTCATCCTGTATGCCTTCACCCTCCAAGGGAAGTTCCTGAGCTCCACTCGATACCAGTCAGATTGCTGCTCTTTGGCTTCAGATGTACTCCATTCAGTTTTCTTTTTTTTTTTTTTTTAAGATTTTATTTATTTATTTGAGAGAGAGAATGAGATAGAGAGAGCATGAGAGGGGGGAGGGTCAGAGGGAGAAGCAGACCCCCCGCCGAGCAGGGAGCCCGATGCGGGACTCGATCCCAGGACTCCAGGATCATGACCTGAGCCGAAGGCAGTCGCTTAACCGACTGAGCCACCCAGGTGCCCTCCATTCAGTTTTCCAAATGTTTTTATGAGCACTGAGTCTGTGACTGACGTTGCTGGACCTGAAGGAGTACAGGAGACATAAATGATCTGGTTCTGATCCTAGTAGTGTTGACTGACCTGTTGGTGGCCAAAGCTTATGTATGAGACCATGAGAGGACAATTCTGGCATGCAGCTCCCATGTCGTGGGAGAGGAAGGTGCCAGTGGAATTTCTTCCTTGTTTAAGAAAACTGGCTATGAGAAATTTATTCAAATAGATTACACTTAGAAATGCTTTGTCAGGGGTGCCTGGGTGGCTCAGTTGGTTAAGCGACTGCCTTCGGCTCAGGTCATGATCCTGCAGTCCCGGGATCGAGTCCCACATCGGGCTCCCTGCTCAGCAGGGAGTCTGCTTCTCCCTCTGACCCTCCTCCCTCTCATGCTCTCTGTCTCTCATTCTCTCTCTCTCTCTCTCTCAAAAAAAAAAAAAAAGAAAGAAATGCTTTGTCAAGTGTGTTTAGAGTCATAACGATAATATCGGGTGCCTGCCATCTCGGCCATGAATGTTGGCAGGTATTTTACATATATTATTTTATTGGGTTCTTTTATGAGAGAGGTGCTATTAAAATCTCCATTTTAGGTGAGGAAATTTACGCTCAAAGATCAGTAAGTTTTTGGTGGAGCCAATATTGAACTCCAAGGCCAGCACCAGCATTTTAGAGAGAAATTTCAAGCTGTCTTGGTTGACGTGGCTGATCCTTTATTTGTAGGTGGTATTTGCCTCAGCATCAGTGATGCAAATGCCCAAAGGCCCAGACCCCTTTGTCCTCACTCCAGCCCTTTGCAACATGTTGTGAGGAAACCCAGCAGCATGATGTTGGCTGCTGAACTTCTTGGGAACTGGCTTTTGAGGCTTTTATGTTCCTCCATTCTCTGTGCTGCTGGTCATTGGTCAGGCTTGATGACCCTCTGCCTCCCAGTGAAGTCAGTATGGGGCTTTCTGGTTAGTGCAGGGAGCTAGCCTTCTGAGGTTGACTTTGTTGCTTGCTTATCTCAATCACATTTAAGAAATGTTTGACTATCTATTGTACACAAAATCCTACAATGGGGGTTTTGGTGGGGAGATACCAAGCCAGGCATGATTCTTCTCCTCAAGGAGCTTATGATCTCCAAAAATATTCTTCAAATCTGTATTTTTGGCCCACTTTTTCATATGAGTTATGTGATAATTGTCTCAAGTTCTGTAGAGTTGTTCACTGGTGTTTTTTGGAAAATATGCCAGGTCTGCTAATTGACTTGGGGAACATCAACCTCATTTTTGATCTTTATAGCCAGGAATGACTTTCTACTCTGGTAAATGGTTCTAACTTCAGGGCCCAGCCTTGCTGCCCATTATCTTACTGTGCTATTTATTTTGTCCAGCTTTATTGAGATAACATTGACTCACAACATTATGTAAGCTTAAAGTGTACAGTATGTTGATTGATACATTTATACCTTACTGCGCTATTAACTCTGTTCCTTTTCTCACTGGGAGAGATGGCCAGGAGGGGCTTTTGCTTTACTGTAGAGGGGTCTATCTCTCTCAGGGGCTGCCTTTATGGGAGACACATTTTTCTTCACTCCAAGTCACCAATTAGGGATCCCGCCATGGTTGTCCAGCCCCAAAACCAGTTCTTCCTGGTCTGGCTCCAGGGGCCTCAGCAGTCTAAGCTCATTCAAGCCTCAGAGTCCAGGCTGGAACTTCAGGGGAGCCCAAAAGCTGGGCAGAATGGCAAGGGGGGGGGACCAGGTGGGCAAAACATTACCAACAGAGGCCCTGGCTTCAGGTCTCCATCCTATGGTCATCCTCATTTAGTTTGTAAACTGTTTATTATGAAAGATTTTTCCCCCCATTTTTAAAAAGATTTTATTTAGGAGCACCTGGGTGGCTCAGTCAGTTAAGTGTCTGCCTTCGGCTCAGGTCATGATCTCAGAATCCTGAGATCGAGCCCCTCACGGGCTCCTTGCTCAGCCGGGAGCCTGCTTCTCCCTCTCCCTCTGCTGCTCCCCCTGCTTGTGATCTCTCTCTCCCAAATAAATAAATAAAATCTTAAAAAAAAATTAAAATTGTATTTATTTGAGAGAGAGAGAGAGCACAAGCTTGGGGGGCGGGGAGGGCAGAGGGAGAGGGACAAACAGACTTCCCACTGAGCAGGGAGCCGGATGTAGGGCCCCATCCCAGGACCTTGGGATCACAGCCTGAGCCGAAATCAAGAGTCAGGTGCTCAACTGACTGAGCCACATTTTTATTATGTTTCTACTCACAGAAGAGTAGAAAGAATAGTACAAAGAATATTCATATATGCGCCGCCCAGATTCAACAATGGTTAATATTTTGCCATATTTGCTCATTCTGTCATCTGTCTACCTACCTATTATCTCTATGTTTCTGAATCATTATTTATTTATTATTTTTTATTTTTTAAAGATTTTATTTATTTGACAGAGAGAGAGATCACAAGTAGGCAGACAGGCAGGCAGAGGGAGAGGGAGAAGCAGGCTTCCCGCAGAGCAGGGAGCCCGATGCGGGGCTCGATCCCAGGACCCTGGGATCATGACCTGAGCCAAAGGCAGACGCTTAACCGACTGAGCCACCCTGGTGCCCCTGAATCATTTTAAAGTAAATTACAAACAGTGACTTTTCTCCTTCAAATACATCTCCAGAAAGTAAGGATGCTGTCCTCTATAGTCATAATACCATTGTCACACTTAACAAAATGAAAATAATTATCTAATTTAATCTAATAATAAGGCCATATTCAAATTTCCCCATTTGCTCCCAAATATCTTTTGAAGTTGGATTTTTGAAACCAGGACACAATCAAGGATCATGCATTGCATTTTATTGTTATTTCTCTCAAATCTATTTTAATCCAGAACAATCACTTCGCCTTTTATAGTGTTTGTTGATTCTTTTTTTTTTTTTTTAAAGATTTTATTTATTTATTTGACAGAGACAGAGACAGCGAGAGCGGGAACACAAGCAGGGGGAGTGGGAGAGGGAGAAGCAGGCTTCCCGATGAGCAGGGAGCCCGATGCGGGGCTCGATCCCAGGACTCCGGGATCATGACCCGAGCCGAAGGCAGCCGCTTAACGACTGAGCCACCCAGGTGCCCCGTGTTTGTTGATTCTTGAAGAGACCTGTATATCTCATATACTATTCCAGACCATGAATTTGTCTAATTATTTCCCCATAGTGTCATTTAACTTGTTCCTTTGTCTGTATATTTCCTGTAAACTGAAAGTTAGATCTAAAAGGCTTGGTTAGATTCTGGTTAAAACTTCTTGGCAAAAACACATCTTAGGGGGGCGCCTGAGTGGCTCAGTTGGTTAAGCGGCTGCCTTCAGCTCAGGTCATGATCCCAGGGTCCTGGGATCGAGCCCCGCATCAGGCTCCCTGCTTGGCGGAGAGCCTGCTTCTCCCTCTCCCTCTGTCTGCCGCTCTGCCTACTTGTGCTCTCTCTCTATCTCTGTTAAATAAATAAAAATCTTTAAAAAAAAAAAAAAAAGAACACATCTTAGGTATTGCCTCTGGTTCTATCTTAATAGTGGAAGCTGTTGTCAGGAGGTTATTTTCAGGGTGGAGGACAGGTGAGAAAGAGGCAGAGTGTGGGCTGGAAGGAGCCCGGGCCTTCCCTCAACTGGTTACTGTACCAAATCTCAGGATGTGTGTCAGGGCAGAAGGACCTTCCTTGACCGACTGGGAGCTTGAGAGGCAGGCTCAGGCTCAGGACTCTGGCGCACAGGCCCCGTAGCCAGAAAGGAGTTGTTCAGAGTTGTGAGTGGTGGCTCAAGGCCCTTCCCAGGAGCTTGGTGACAACTCTGGCCCCCTTCTTCTGGATTTGAGTGGCAGTGATGCAGCACGCTATAAGGAAGAAGGACAAACTTCGGAGGCAGAGCGAGCACTGCAACTTTTCAGCTTTTTGGTCTCAGGCAGGTCACTTGAACTCCCAGAGCCTTGGCTTCCTTGTCTGTGAAATGGGCCCTGTAATTATCCTGCTTAACAGAGTAGTTTTAGGGATTAGCACTATGACAAGGGATACCTGGCACATGGTGGGTGCTCCGTAGATGGAAGCCACTGTCAGGGAACAGAGTTTTGGGTTCAGCCACGGGCCTGGGGCCAGTACTTAGGGCTGCCGCCTTACCATCCCACAATAGGGTGACTGAGTACTACTCCCCCAGGTGTTGGGGTGGGGTGAAGCTTGAAGCAGCTGTAGCCCTTTCTGACATAAGGGACTATTAATTCTCTAATTAAAACAAGCCAGTGGGTGGAGGCTGGCAGCAAACAAAGCCATTTCATAGGTCTTCAGAGCTGGCCACCAGTATGTGGTTTGCCGGGTAACCCTCTTTGCCTGCTTATTAATTTAATCCAGGATGGCTGCTGGAAGTGCATCTGCTGTGGCAAGTCTGTGCATTTGTCCTTTGTTTCCTTGGTTAACCTCAGAGTCCTTTTTTTTTTTAAATATATTTTTTTAAAGATTATTTATTTATTTGACAGAGAGAGACAGCGAGAGAGGGAACACAAGCAGGGGGAGTGGGAGAGGGAGAAGCAGGCTTCCCCACGGAGCAGGGAGCCCAATGTGGGGCTCGATCCCAGGGCCCTGGGATCATGACCTGAGCCGAAGGCAGACGCTTAACGACTGAGCCACCCAGGCGCCCCCCCTCAGAGTCTTCTGTAATACAGTTTTTAGGTCATATCATTTGCTCATAAACTCTGGAGTTAAGATGAGGAAAAACTCAGGGGCACCTGGGTGGCTCAGTGGTTAAGCGTCTGCCTTCGGCTCAGGTCGTGATCCCAGGACCCTGGGATCGAGCCCCACATCGGGCTACCTGCTCCGCGAGGAAGCCTGCTTCTCCCTCTCCTACTCCCCCTGCTTGTGTTCCCTCTCTTGCTATGTCTCTCTCTGTCAAATAAATAAATAAAATCTTTAAAAAAAAAAAGATGAGGAAAAACTCAATCTCTTGAGATTTAAAACCAACATAGGGGCACCTGGGTGGCTCAGTCGGTTGAGCATCTGACTCTGGATTTTGGTTCAGGTCATGATCTCAGGGTCATGGAATCGAACCCCACATCAGCTCCACGCTCAGCACGGAGTCTGCTTGAGTTTCTCTCCCTCTGCCCCTCCTGGGGCACGGGCGCGTGCTCTCACTCTCTCTCATGTAAATAAATAAACTTTTTTTTTTTAAGATTTTATTTATTTATTTGACACAGAGAGAGAGTGAGAGAGCACAAACGGGGGAGAGGAAGAAGCAGACTTCCTGCTGAGCAGGGAAACCCCACACGGGCTCGGTCCCAGGATCCTGGATTATGACCTGAGCCGGAGGCAGACGCTTAACCAACTGAGCCACCAGGCGCCCCCCAATAAATAAATCTTTAAAAACGAAAAACCAATACCAACATAAACTGGTTGAATGTAGCTTTCTACATGAGAAACCCACCCCAAAATATGGTTAATGAATTGAGCAAATGATGGAGATTAGGGAAGCCTCCCAATTGGCAATAGGACTTATGATTCGAATGTTACACTTTGGTCAGGATGCTTTTGGTTTCAAATAAGTAGAAGTGGCCTTAACAATAAGGACATATCTCACATAACTGGAAGTCCAGAAGGAAATGTCTGGATGATTTGGCAACTCCACAACATCAGGGCTCTCTTTCAGCTTCTCTGTGATTCTCGTGGCTTCGCCCTCGTGATCACAAGGTGGCTGCTGTAGCACCAAGTATTATATACTTTTGTGACAATAAACAAAGATGGCAAAAGAGGGGAATCTGCGCCCAAAATCCCCCAGCCAATGTCAATATCCTCTTATGTCTCTGACTGGAGTGGGTCATATGCCTACTCCTACGTCAATCACTGTCAAAGAAACCTGAGTCCCCAGCATGGGTCAGGCTAGTCATATTTTAGTCCCTAGGGCTGGGTCCACCTTTCCTGAAAATATTTCCACTCTGAACAAAATGGTAAGGAACAAAGAAGGAATTGGGTAGACAACCAGCAATGTCTACCTGAGTAACTAAAGAAAGTCATCCTCAGATCGGCTCTGTCACGAGCTCCCTGAGAAGTGTGTCTGCACTGAGTCTAGCAAATTTAAGCCAAAAAACAAGAGTCAAGAAATGCCATCTTTATGTGCAGGGAGAGGTAGATTCCAAAGAGATAGCAAGAAAAGAAGCAAACTCTGAGCTTTCTTTGGCCACATCGGGTACAAACCCTAATTATGAAGTTTGGAAATAAGACATGTGGCTTTGTTTTCAGAGAAGGTGCTCAAGTAAAAAGAGCAGCTCCTTTTTGGTAAGAATCAAAAATTATCTTTGTCACAACAAAACAGCCACAACGGCTCTGCCATCTGCCAAGAGCTGTGCAGAGAGGTGCCTGGGGCTGGAGGGCAAACACTTGGGGCCATGGTTCTGGGGCCATCTCCTGGGCCCCCTCACTGATTTCACGAGGAACTGGCAAGTACATGTTTGTCTGAAAGGAGTAGCTACTAGTTTTGCCTTGTATAAAGGAGGGTCCAATTTTGCCCAATCTCCTGATTTTTCAAGTGGTTAAAATTTAACATTTTTATCTGAAATTGTCTCATTTTAGAAAACTAACAAAAACATTTTTTTTAATATTTTAAATCTGGTGGACCAAACACAACATCTGTGGGTCCTATTTTGACCTGCAGGTAAATGGGCATAAAGGATATGATTGGGGTAATGGAAATGTTCTAAAATGCATTGAAGATAATGCTTGTACAGTTTAACTTGGTAAGTTTACTAAAAATCATTCAACTGTACAGTTAAAATAGATGAATTATGTAAAATATGCCTCAAGAAAGAATAGAAAAAAATTTTTATCTTCAGATTGTAGGCCTGCTGCCTATGGACTAGAATATTTCTTCCTAAGCTTTGCTTTTGGTTTTCTCAAGGTACCAACCCTGCCAATAGCTGAGGATTGACCACATCAGTTTACAAGGGAGGGAGTAAAGCCTAGTAGTTACTATGTGGGCCATGGGGTCACTTGAGTTCAATTCTACCTTTCCCAATTACTAGTCATGTGACCGTAAGCAAGTTAATTCTCTAAGCTAGTTACCTTCTTGAGACTCAGTTTTCTCATCTCTACAATGGAATGGTAATAATAATACCTAGAAGATTAAATGGAATGATATAATACATGTAAAACATCTGGCACAATATAAGTGTTCAAGTAATAATATCTTTGTTATTAGGAGTTCTTGCCACAAAGTTCAGCCTACGCATTTTGAGCCTGGATTGTGGGTCTCTCCTTGTCCTTCCTGGGAGATGGGTTATACTTAAGTCTACTGCTCTTTCGTGGGGTGGACCAAAAATACCATTGCTAATGCTCCCTAGCACCTGGAAGGAGGACTCCCTGCCAAGCCTCAGAGGTTCACAGTGCTCACAAACTTTCAACCCACATTTTCAGCATAAAGAGATGAGATTCGGGACTGCCCAGGGCTTCTAGGAGCTGTGTGCACATCTGCAGGAGAATAGTGTCCCCAGAGAAGTTCAGGTTTAGGCTCCTTTTCCTTAAGAATTCAAAGAGGGTGGATTCGCATCTTTCTGTTCCTGTAGTTAAAGCCAGATTCCCGCTGGCTGAATCGCCATGAACTGCTGGTGTCCTTTGTCAGTCACACAGCAGAGACAGAGACGAAGTTGCAGGAGGGTGTTGTGACCCACCCCCCCTTCTGTGTTCCGCAGCGGGCTGTGTGTCGGGCTGGAACTCTGGGAGTCCCGGGCCGCGTGGAAGCCCGCACAGGCCATCTCCACATGTTTGCCTTCGCCCCGCTGACCTGACTCCACCCCAACAAATGCTGCTCCTGCAAGGGCCACAGGACACTCCCTTTCTCCATGAGAGTGAATTCTCAGCTACTTGGTTCAGACCGTTTTTAGAGATATTCCCCACATATGACCCGAAGGGAAGGCACTTTGGCCCTCACCGGGGCTGGGTCACTGCCCCCGTGGACTCCCGAGCGGAGAGGACAGGAGGCCCCACCAGCAGAGCCCCCAGCACCCCTGAGAAACCTAGGAGAGGCCCTTCCGCAAGCTACGCACAGGCACACTTGGGGTGAACACACCAGGGCTTCAGGGGAAGTGAGGAGACCCTGCCTGTGCTCCCAAGCCAGTGTGGACCCCAGGTCCTAAGAATGTCGGGGAAAGAGAAACCTGTGTCAAGCTAGACACCTCGTGCTGGTGCGCAGTTCCCCAGGTTCTGTGTCCTCTCTCTGCCTCGCTCTGATTCTGGTTGTCTCTCTCTAATCCAATAGGCTCCTCCTCCTGCCCACATCCTGTCAACTGATGCCCCGTGCAGTCAGCAAGCAGCTCGGGCCTCCTACACGAATGAGGCCATTATTACCGGCCACCGGGGCCTCCCCGAGGGCTGGGGGGCTTGGGCTGAGGTGGGAACAGGAAGCAGGAGCAAGCTTCTGTGCCCTGTCCTGTCAAAACTGCGCTGTCAAGTATGTGTGCAGAGGTGGGGAGCCCCTCTCCTCATTCACCCTCACGGGGGGAAAGCCACGCCAAGAAAGCTTTTGGTTCACGTTGGGTGTTAGGGGCTGGGTAGCACCATGGTGAGCAGAGCAAGACCCACGCGTGTCATGTGATTTTAGAAACTTGAAGTGAAACTACAGATCTTGAGGGTTCCGCATGATGGAGTCTTTCTAATGGGCTTTTATGGCCTGGAGCAGAAAAGCCTGCAGCCAGGAACAACGCTCCGGCTAAGGAACGCTTCGGTGTGAGGGCCTGAGCGGTTCGGGCCCACCGCCGCCCCGACCTTCCTCGTTCTGAAGGTCAACAGCAGTTGAGGTCTGTGCCCCGCAACGGAGAACCTGGCTGTCACTGCCCCATGGTGGTCCTGGTGCACGGCCGGGGTTGGTCCGGCCTCCCCAGCAAGAGTTACAAGCTCTTGCAGGACTGGGGCAGAGCGGCTGATGCTACTTTAACCTCCACACTCCGTGAAAACCTCTTGATTCCGTCACATGACACCTGCTTGCGGTGGGGGCCTTGTGTCTCCACTCTTAGGGCTTTACCCTCACAATGCTTGGCACAGGGAGGCACTCAATTCATGGTTCCTAGATGAAGGAGTGATATTGTTTTCATTAACAAAGGACAAGAACAACCTTTCTGAAATTTTGCAGGGGGTGCTTAGACCTAAACTTGCTCCGTTGGTATCACAGCTCTGCCTTCTCTTCACCGTCCCTTCCTTCACCTACGAAGATGCCTTGGTGTTAGGATTTCTTATTCAGTAGTGCTCTGGGATGAATTGCGTCCTTCCGAAATTCATATGGTGATGGAGACTGGGCCTTTAAAGAAGTTAAAATGAGGTTATTAGAGTGGGCCCTAACCCAGTCTGACTGGGGTCCTTTTTTTTTTTTTTTAAGATTTATTTATTTATTTGACAGGAGAGAGAGAGCGAGAGCATGAGCAGGAGGGGAAGAGGGAGAGGGAGAGAGAACCTCAAGCAGACTCTGTGCTGAGCGTGGAGCCCAACATGAGGCTCGACCCCACAATCCTGAGATCTTGACCCAAGCTGAAACCGAGAGTCAGACGCTTGCGCCACCCAGATGCCCCTGGTGTCCTTCTAAGAGAAAATTTGGACACACAGCGGGACACCAGCAGCACGCACACGCAGAGGAAAGGCCGAGCGGGGACACAGAGAGAGGCAGCCACCTGCAAGCCAAGCAGAGAGCCTCAGGAGAGACCAGATTGGCTGACACTTTGATCTTGGATGTGTGGCCTCCAGAATTGCGAGGAAATAAATTTCTGTTGTCCAAGCCCCCAGTCTGTGGTACTTTGTTGTTTTGTTTTGGCGGTCATAGCAAAGCAATACAAATAGAGAAGTTGAGACCCTCCAGAAGGGAAGTATCTTCTGTCACAGATTAAGTGCCCAAGCTTTCTGGAAATCCCCCACCATTCTGTATCACATGTGTGGGAATTCCCAAAGGGGTACTACAGTCCAGCTGTGTCCTGGGCTTACTCTTTCTGATGCTCCCTACACACAAAACAAGAGGGTCCCTGTCTCTATCAAGAATTCTTTCCCTAGGGCACCTGGGTGGCTCAGTTGGTTAAGCGACTGCCTTCGGCTCAGGTCATGATCCTGGAGTCCCTGGATTGAGTCCCGCATCGGGCTCCCTGCTCGGCAGGGAGTCTGCTTCTCCCTCTGACCCTCCCCCCTCTCATGTGCTCTCTGTCTCTCTCATTCTCTCTGTCTCAAATAAATAAATAAAATCTTTAAAAAAAAAAAAAAAAGAATTCTTTCCCTAAAAAAAAAAAAAAAAAAAAAGAATTCTTCCTCTGACCCGGGCTTGTCCAAGCTCTTTCCCACTCTCTCCCACCCTGCCCCACATCATGTAAGCACCCCTGTGACAGGTGTCGCCTCACATTGTAAGGAAGAACTGGGCGCAAGCTGCACATGGTTGAGGTGACCCCTGAGAACATTCTCCCAGGGCTTGGCTCTCTTTGCACAGGTGGACCGAACTAAGCAGTCCATCCATGGGCTGTTTTAAGCTATTGCGTCCATCAGGGTAAGGGTAGGGGCAGGCAGAGGTGAGCTCCTAGGCACCTGCCAAGAAGCTGCATGTTGGGGTGGGCATATGGAGATGTGAGTCTGAACAATTCATGGGGAAAGACAGGCAAGACATAAATGGGCAGAAGACCAAAAGGCAACTAATGAGTGGAGTCCTGGCCCGGCCGTTTGGACAACTACCTGTTTATTGAAGAGATCCAAAAGGAGGCCGGGGCCCCAGGGGCCATGGGTAGGCAGACTCCCTCCACAACTCAGCCCCCAGAGTTCTTTCTTGCGTGCCTGTCAGACTCTTCTGCCCTTTTTTTCCTACAGGTGCCTAGAAAAGCTGCTTTCTCACCTGAGTTCCTGTTTCCCAAGTCTGCTTGCATCATTCTTTGCCTACTTTTGCCCATTCACATAGGATGTGAGCTAAGTACACGAGAACTCCTTTCAGGTTTTAAAAAACATTTTGCAGTTAATAATTGCAGGCACTTCTTGGTTTACTTAGGCGTACCTTATTTGTATTCTGAAATAGTGTTTTCTGGTAGGTTCCAGGTCCTCTGTTTAGTCTCCTAAGCCCAAGGGTACCTGGGGGGGCTCAGTCGGTTAAGCATCTGCTCTCGGCTCAGGTCACGATCTCAGGGTCCTGGGATAGAGTCCCATGTTGGGCTCTCTGCTCGGTGGGGAATCTGCTTCTCCCTCTCCCTCTCTCTCTGTTCTTGTTCTCTCTCAAATAAATAAATAAATAAAGTCTCCCAAGCCCAAAATCAAGGTGTTGGCATGTCTGTGTTCCTCACTGGAGGCTCAGGGGAATAGTGGGCTTCTAAACTTGTTCACATTGGGGCGCCTGGCTGGCTCAGGCGGTAGAGCATGTGACTCTAGACCTCGGGGTTATGAGTTTAAGCACCATGCTGGGTGCAGAGATTACTTAAAAATAAAGTCTGTAAAAAAAAAAAAGAAGGGGGGCGCCTGGGGGGCGCAGTCGTTTAAGCATCTGACTCTTAGTTTTGATTCAGGTCGTGATCTCAGGGTCGTGAGATCGAGCCTCGTGTCAGGCTCCATGCTCAGCAGAGAGTCTGCCTGAGATTTTCTCTCCCTCTCCTCTGTGCCTCCCACTTGTGCTCTCTCTCTCTCTCTCAAAAATAAATAAATAAATCTTTAAAAAGGAGGAAATTGCCTTTCAGGTCCTAGGTTAGTAGTCCCTTCTGTCATGGATAGTGTTCAAGCTTTGACTCAAAACAGTCCCTTCTTTTGAGCCTTTGGGAGGCCTCTGGCTTCGTAGGCAATGTCTCCTTCTTTCATCTGTTCTCTGAGTTGTCTTCAGGTGTCTGGAGAAGCTTCATAAGCTGATCCATCTTCACCTAAAATAGCAAACTCAGCTTACAGCAGGGCTTGGGCACTCAAGGCACATACTGTCTGCCTCTTGTTTTAAGCCAATTTCCTACCCTCTCAAAGCCCCCATCTCCATGAGCAGTTTCCACTCTTCCCATTATGTCTGGTAGAGGCCTCAACTGGCAGCTCCAGGGTCAGACAGAAAGTGTCCCAAAGGGCTCCTCAGGGGCTGCTCTGCTCATCCCTTCAGACTCTCTGGTGACTCACCAACGATAAGTCCCCCAAAACTCGACTATCGCCACTGCAGATGGCTCCCAGGGGAAGTCACTGCACTTTCAGACAGTCATCCGAGGGTTGCTCCCAGAGCCAGGTTCAAGGGCTGTGGAAAAGCAGACCAAGAAACAAAGATCTGAAAAGGACAAGCAGTGAGATGGATGCAAATCTACTTTAATCCATTGGAATGGATTTCCTTGTAATCTCTCAATGCCCCAGATGGGGCAGGGCTTCTAGAAGGAAGGTAATATGCACTGTTACCTCTCTGCATCACGTAATAGACTTTACTTACTTTCCTTTGCTGCCACTCAGCCTCCATCCTTTCAGTTCCTTAAACTTTCCACCTCAGGACCTTTGCTCTACCCTTGGCCTGCAATGCTTCTTCCTCTCTCTAACTTCTAGCCATCCTTCAGATTTATTTGAAATAACCTTTCCGGTGGGAAACAGTCTTGTACCCCCCCTGCTCTGGGTTGGGTCTCCCTTCTCTGCTATTCTTATCCTTCCATACCCTAAATGTAATTCTTTTCAGAATTAACTGATCATTTCTTCACATTCTGTCTCCCTATAGACTGCGAACTTCATGAGTGTGGGGACCATACCCATTACATTGCCTGGCATACACTGACGTCAGTAAATACTTGGTGAATGAATGAATGAGAAGGAAAATAGAAGCAAATAATTAATCATTCCTTCATCAGTGGTTGCTTAATAAATGTCAGGCACTGGAAATATCAAAACAAAATTCAACATAGCCCCCCCCAGTCAGGAAATCCACAGTTGAGTGCGTTCTGGGAAAGAAGAGTCTGGAGATTTGAGCAGGAGCAGGAAACTGACGGAGGAGAGAAGTCCAGGCCACTAAGGCAGAGCACTTTCCATTTGCTTTGAGTTCTTGCCTTCGGATTGTGGGATAGGGCCTGCCTGGCCAGTTTTTGCCCCAGATGGCCACTTGGATTTCTGGAGAAAGTAAAAGTCTTCTTTGTCACCCTTAGTTACTGACCCCAAGAATCTGGTCCTCTTTCTCCCCGCTGGCTTGCCCCTAGACTTTCTTATCAACTTTCCTGGGTTCTTGCATCCTCTTTCTCTTTTTGGCCCTGGTGGGTTTTTTTTATCATGCACTGGAGCCCACCCAGGTGGCCCCTTCCCTCCAGCCTGGGTCAGCTCATCACCCTGACAAAAACTGCATTTAAAGATTCATTATTTTATTTGCATATAAAAGGTAATCCTTTCTGCCCTTGGGCAATTTGTTTCTTGCATTCTCTCTTTAAAAATATTTAAGCCCCCTGTATTTGCATTTTAACACAGACTCTGCAGGTTCCATGTTTGGAGGTGGAGTCACCCCAAATCTCTCCATTTGCGTTTGGAGGTAAGGAAATGTTGCCTAGGAGGTTGCTCTGACATAGAACAATTCCAGATGCAAATTGATGTTCTTGGTTAGTTGGGGGTGGTGAGGGGTTGGCACACACAGCCCCCAAGCCTGGATCTTAAGCCCAGAGGGACTGACCCTTCCCTAATCACCAGCATGACTGAGAGTCTGTGGGGAAGTATTAGGGGGTCTTTGGTCAGTCTTGAAAAGTAAGTCCTAATTGTGGAGGTATTCTTTCTTTTTCTTTTTAAGATTTTATTTATTTGAGAGAGAGAGCATGCGAGAAAGCTCAAACAGGGGGAGCAGCAGAGGAGAGGGAGGAGCAGGCTCCCCACTGAGTAAGGAGCCCGCCTCGGGGCTCCATCCTAGGACTCCAGGATCATGACCCAAGACGAAGGCAGACACTTAACCCACTGAGCCACCCAGGTGCCCCTGTGGAGGTATTGTAAACTCTATTTCAGGAATGTTTTGAGGACAGACATGGCCCTTTTCTCCCTCTTGACCCACCTCCTCCATTTGAAATGGTCTCTGGGGTAATATACCCTCAGCTTGGAACTTCTGGTGTATCACCATCCCCAGATTGTTTTCCTCCTGGGGACTTCAGTTTCTCTCCATAAATCAGAGCCGCAAGCACCTTTTCACTTGCATCTGGAGAGGGCAGGAAGGGGAGGCTTGGGCCTCAGAGGCCACATGCCCACACCTCAGCTGGTTCCCTGGGCTCAGCCTGTGCCTGCGGTGCCTCTCCTTAGGGGAAGCTGCATGCGTGGAGGCACTCCTTTCACTCCATGCTCTGGGAGCAGAGGAACCCAACGTTGTCCTCTGAACTGCAGTGCCACGTTGGAAGCGTAGTCCCCAGAAGTCCCCGAGGTCGGTGGTAAGCACAAGGGCTCTTGGAGATGGGTGGAGGAAACGTGATTATGTTTGAGAGAGGAGGATAGAGTGATGGGGGCAGAGGAGAGGGGGTGCTTTTCTCCTGTTCTCTCTACTTTCCCTTTCTCTTCTCTTCAGTTCAACAACCATCAGGCACCATTTAAAATGCCTTGAAATAAACCTTTATATTTGGAACTCTGCTCCGTTTGCCTTTGTTGACTTCCATCCCTGGTAAACCAGCACTGGGGAGCAGAAGAGTCTGGATGGGCCCCGTGTGGGATGAGGAAAGGAAAAATTCATGTCATTTCGTCCTCTGATGTCTCCCTCCTCCTTCCTCTGGATGTTGCTCGGGGTCATGTCAAAGCTCACCTCCGTTATGAAGCTGTCACCAGCTCCCCTCCTGACTCCCAAAGAATTTGGGTCTTTTATGTGTGTAGATAGTGCCATAGATTGCCATTTAACTTTTCCATGTGGACCTGTCACCTGAAATGCAGTGGTTTTTAGCTCTGGCTGTACAGGAGACTCACTAGGGAAGCTTTTAAAAAAAATACCAGCACCCAAGTCCCCAGCCCAGGGATTACAATTTAACTGGTCTGGGGCGGGGCTTAGATGTATGAGGCCTGTAAAAGTTTTCCAGGTAATGCTAATGTGCAGTCAAGGTTGAGAATTGGAGAGCTGGGCCCAGCCTTCTGTAGGGCTTTCTTATGTCTGCATGAATATGGAAACATTGACTTAAAAAGGACTTTGGAAAGCAAGTGGCCAGAGAGCCAATACTGGCCCCTGGGTAGTCATGGGGGAAGGGCAAATAGAAGTGTCCAGTAGGAAGGTGGTGAAGACACGTGTGGTGGACGTCGTCAGCTCATTTTCCCAATGTGTGATGTATACATCTTGGTCAAGGAGACTGAGGTCCATGTGTAGTCCTTGTTCCAGAACCCCTCTGCCTTCCTAACGATCCTTTGTGCGCCTTATTTATTTTTCACACTTTCTGTTTTCTTCCCCTGGAGGGCTTTAAACAAAGGGCAGGTGTACTCTCTAGTGGTCCTACCTCAGCCACTGACTATGTGACCTGGATGGAGTTTATTCACTTCCCCGGACTTCAGGTTCCTCACCTGCCAAATGGTGATGAACGGCTTGCCCACCTCCCGAGGCTACCATGCGCATCACAAGAAGCCATCCCTGTCCTGGGTTGAGCCCACGCTACAGGCTCAGGGGATAGTGCTATCACTGTTTTACCTGGTCCCACCTCTTGGTGGCTACAGAACTGACTAGATGGATTGGCTATTGAAGCCTCGGGGCCTCAGTGTCCACACCCTCTACAGTAGGGACAATAATAGGTCCTTCACAGATTTGGAAGGCGTCAGGAGGTAAAGGGCAGAGCACAAAAGAGCGGTCAGGAAGCACGGATTGTTGCCCTTCTCCCCGTGCCTCTGTCCCTCTGTGTCTCCTTGTGCAGGTGCCTCCCGTGATCCCCCTGAATAGTCATAGATTGGGAGGCTCTGGATGGAGCTTTAGGGCTAAAGAGGAGGTGGAGAGATATAGAACAGGGATAAGGAAGTGCACTTTGAGGATAAAAGACCTGCTTAAATCAGAGTAACAGAGACCTTCAAGGAACAGCCCTGAGCCTCTGTTACTGATGCTCCCTAAGTGACAAGAACTGAAGCCTGAAAGAGGTAAGGGAAACTGTGTGGCTTCTTTCATCCACTTACTCATCCACCGAGCAAACACTGATGGCGTCGTTGTAATGTGCCAAGCACAGTGCTTGGTGAGCAAGAGCCCCTGCCATCAAGGGGCGCCTGGGTGGCTCAGTCGTTAAGCGTCTGTCTTCGGCTCAGGTCGTGGTCCCGGGGTCCTGGGATCGAGCCCCGCATCGGGCTCCCTGCTCAGCGGGAAGCCTGCTTCTCCCTCTCCCTCTCCCCCTGCTTGTGTTCCCTCTCTCCCTGTGTGTCCCTCTGTCGTAAATAAATAAAAAAATCTTAAAAAAAAAAAAAAAAGAGCCCCTGCCATCAAAGAAGGTGCATCCTCGTGGTAGAAACACACAGGTACCTGGAAGATTTCGATGTGGTGTGAGTGCTAGGATAGGGGGCTGAGCATGGGAGGGTCACCTGACCAGCCCCTGACTTGGTTTTTGTCCTTGGGGAGGGGACCAAGACTTCTGAGAGTAAAGTCAGTGCAAGCTGAGATTGGAAAGTAGGAATTGGCCAGGCAAAGGGGAAGGAAAACCTTTCCACGTGAACATGTGTCAAGGCCTGGAGGCAACAGGAACCTGGCTTGTTCCGGGAGTGGCAAAGAATTTGGTGTGACTAGCAGGAGATTGTGGGGGTGAGCAATAAAACTAGCGAGGTGTTCTGGGAAACTTTCGGAGGGTTTTTAGAAGAGTGAAATGATCTGATTTGCTTTACTGACATCTCTCCTTCTGAGAGGAGAAAATCGCGGAAGAGCTTGTGCTTTACAGGTAGACGAACAGAATGGAATCCTTGGAGGAGACAATACTCACAGGTGAGGATGCCTGGCTGGCTCAGTCAGTGGAGCGTGCAAATCTTGATCTCAGTTTGCAAGTTCGAGCCCCACGTTGGGCCTAGAGCTTACTTAAAAAAAATAGTCAGGTGGATGTCTGGTTTCCAAGGCAGTTGGCTCTTTCCCTTCTGTGTTCAAGAAAACACAGCCACCGTCAGCCCAGGAAGTACAGGAAGTCCTACTGTTGCCCGGTCAACACATGGTAATAAAAGTCCTTCACCCCAAGAAGGCTAAGGTCCTCATGTCTATAGTAGAGAAAATGTTGGCTCAAATCACACAGTCACACTAGAGGACTTTCTTGTCTTTGGACTCAGAACCCACTTTGAAGGTAGCAAGACACGGGTATTGGCATGACTGAATCTCTGAACTATTCAGAGCAAAGGACCAGAGTACAGGCTCACAAGATATGACAGGTGTAATAAAGAAAGAACCACCACTCCACCCCTCCAAAAAGTAGGAAAAGAAAAATAAGAATGAAACAAAGAAAACTGTAGAGAGGGCAAAGGTAAATGTTGGTGCATGCAAAGAGTGTGTTGGAGACTAGAAACAAAACAATGGAAAAATAGGTGACTCCAAGACAAGGCTTGGTTCCTAGAGATACTTCAGTGTTTCACCGAGGATGGATAAAATGAAATACAAACAAACAAGAACAGCCAGCCCAGGCTTATCCTAGGCTACCATGTGCGATTGTGCAGGATGAGCACTGCACAATTCTAGGGGGCGCCATTTACATCACTGACATAGACTTACCTATTTATTACAACAATTGTTCCGCAGATGGCATAGAAATAGGCCGTGCCCGTGAACGGCTGTGCTGACAGGCCATCCTTTACTAGACACTCTAATTTCATTTACCTGTTCTCCATTATACCAGGTTGAGAAGACCCAAGTGCCTACTACCTGCAACAAACACTCAGAATTTTCTTTTCCTCTCTACTTTTTCACTCATTCATTCATTCATTCATTCATTCATTCATTCATTCATGTGTTCATTCCTGCCTGCCCTCTTGCTTGCCTGCAGCAAATGTTTTTGGGGCATCTACTCTGAGCTGGGCAGCGATATACCTAAAGGACACAGCAGTAACAACCCTTCAGATAGCCCTCAAGCAGCTTTCAATCTAATATGAAGATGTAAATTAAACAATCATGGAAATATATAGATACAAAATTATAAATTGAGGTACATACTGCAAAGGAAAAGAAAAGGATATTATGAAGAGTGTACCAGAGGAACTCTATTTAGATGGCAGAGTGTTCACTGAAAGCTTCCCTGAGCAGAAGCATTTACACTGGGGTCTGAAGGATGAACAGGTGTTGGCCTGGTAGAGGAGGGGAGAGGCCATTCCAGGCAAAGGGCATCACATTGAAAACTCTTTGAAGAGCAAGGGTTCGCCACATGTGAAATGCTACAAGAAGGTCGGTCAGTGGGCAAAAGGGAGCAGGTGGGGAGAGGGTGGAGAGATAGTCCCAGGACCAGATAGAACATGGCTCTAGTAGGTCAAGAAAAGGACTTGGGTAGATTTTGACAGGTTTTCAGCAGGAAGGGACATGAGGGCCATGCTGAGATTTTGTGCTTTTAGATCTGGAAAATAAATAGAAAGGGGACAAAAGTGAAAGCTCTGGAAGTAGAGCAGATGAGAGATGCTGGAGCCTCGTGTTGCAATGGTGGAGCCAGAAGACATGGGTGACAGGGGACCAGGCAGGGGCTGGTGAAGTTCTGGTGGGGGAGACGTGGACGGCGTTGGTCAGCTCCTCATCTACAGGGGGAATCGGGTTTCTGACAGAAGCAACTAAGTGGATGGAGGTGCCATGTAATGAGGAGGAGAAAACTGGAAGAGGATAAGGTTTTGGGGAGAGGAGGTAAAAAGTCAGAATGAGTGAAGTTGGGTTTGAGAGATCAGAGTTTGCTCAGTTACTCTTCACAACATCAAGAGAGACATGAGTTTAAGGGCTTCTCTCCAGGGTATCCGTTTCAGTGTTTGCATCCCAACAAGAAGGACGGTAAAAACAAATATTTATTGAGCATCTACTGTGTGCCAACATTCTGTAAAGTACTGCAAAGTCAGCAAGGAACAAGGTAACATGGAAGGAAGAGGAATAAGTTCTGGGGATGTGACGTACAGCATGGTGACTATAGTTAACAACACTTCTCATTAAAGTTGTTCAGAGGTAAATCTGAGGTGTTCTCACCACACACACACACACACACAATGGTAACTATGTGAGATGATGAATGTGTTAACTAACCTTATTATAGCAATTATTTCACAATATGTACATATATCAAGTCATCATGTACAAATTAAACTTACAAATGTTATTTGTCAGTTATATGTTAGTAAAGCTGGAAAAAGTAAGTACATTTAGAAAAAGCTAACATGGAAAGCAGTAGAACAGAGTGGTGGAGAGCATGGTCCTTGGAGTTTGTCTGCCTGGCATCAAATATTTCACTGAGTGTGGGCTGTGCTTCTGAATCTGTAAATGGGCAGATTACTCACCTCACAGAGTTGCCCTGAGGACCACACCAGACAATGCTGCTAATGCGTTTGAGCCTAGTGTCTGGCACACAGTAAATGCTAAAGAAATGTTAACGATTTTTGAACATATATTTACTAAGTGTTGCAATCTAATGAATGGAGAAGCTAGACACTGAGCAAATAATTTCAAGAGTGATGAATTGTTGGATCCCTCCGTCTTACTCTTCAGAGTTTGCCTCTTAGAATTGTGACATGGCTCCTCCCCAGGAATTCTCCAGTCCTTGGTGAGTGACAATCTGTTGAGCTCTGCTGGGGTGTAACGTCTGTGGTTTGTGTGTGACCCCACTCATTTCTCCACACCACCGGTTCCCTCGGCTGGCAGGCTCAGCAGCCGGAAGAACAGGAAGAAGGCAGTCTGACTGGGGCTAGGCATTCCTGCCCCTGGTTCAGGAGTCAGAATGTGCTACAGGGCTCACCCCTAGCCGCCCCCACACCAGCCATTCTGTGCTCTCCAAAGGCCGTGCACTTCAGGCCTTTTAGCATCTTCCTCCATATGCCTAATAGCTCTTTATACTGCTCTTCTTGATTTATTCTGTTTTAGGCGTGAGCTGCAGGCTTCCTGCTATAGAAGATTTAGGTCTCTCTCGGCACTGCCCCCTAGTTCTACCACCACACCCACATTTTTCTATCCCTCCATTGTCCCAATGTATTTATATGATTTTGTTAGCTCTATATTCAGTGCTGTCCAAACGATCCTGTGTAGACACGGCTGAGCTATGTAGTTTGCTGTGATAACTCTCCCTTGTCACCACAGTTTGTATTTCATGGAATTAGTCATTGTTTTTTGTTCATTTGTTTTATTTAGTTTTCTGTCTTTTCCCCTTATTCATCCTCAGATTCTCTTCTCCGAAACTCCTAGTACAACCAAACATATTAGGCATTCTATTAATTTCATCTTGACAAATGCTTTCCCAGAGGCTCTTTTTTTTTTTTTTTTTAAGATTTTATTTATTTGACAGAGAGAGAGAGAGCACAAGTAGGCAGAGTGGCAGGCAGAGGGAGAGGGAGAAGCAGGCTCCCCGCTGAGCAGGGAGTCGGATGCGGGGCTCGATCCCAGGACCCCAGGATCATGACCTGAGCCGAAGGCAGCCACTTAACGACTGAGCCACCCAGGCGCCCCGTCCCAGAAGCTCTTTCACCAGGTCCAGCTTCTCCAGGACTGGCTGGCCCTCGGTGTGCAGCACCGATCCGGCCTTGGGATCTTCCTTCACGAAGCTAGAAACTTCCTCTGTCCCTTTCTTATGTTGGGTCTTCTGTCTCCTGGATCCCTTGAATTCCCCTTTTCTGGTTCACCCTCTTGTTTTAGATGACTTAGAGTTCTTTACTTTGTCCCCAGCCTTCTGCACTCTCACCGCGATGGCCTGGCCGGGGTTCATTGTCAGCCATCTGATGGGCCTCCTAAGGACCCTTTCGGTCTAGACTCACATGTCTTTCCATTTTAAGATATTTTCTTGAGCTATTGCTTTGGTTTTTGTCCACTCTGTTTTCTCTTTCTGGAACATGACGTTTTTATACCTTTGATTTTTTTTTTTTTTGGCTGTTCATCCTTTAAAAAAATCTTTTCCCGGGGCACCCGGGTGGCTCAGTCGTTAAGCGTCTGCCTTCAGCTCAGGTCATGATCCCAGGGTCCTGGGATCAAGCTCTTTGTCAGGCTCCCTGCTTCTCCCTCTCCCTCTGCCCCTCCACTCATGCTCTCACTTTCTCAAATAAATAAATTAAAAATAATAATAATAATAATAAATTAAAAAATATTTTTCCTCCACTTTTTCTTTTCTTCGTCTTTTTGTTCTACCTTCTGGAAGATGTTGACTTCATCATTCAGTTTTTCTGTAGTTTTTCATTTTTACTATCCATCACTTGTGCCGAGTTAGTTTCCACTCTTTGACTATCCCTTCTTTATAACATCCTGTCCTTGTTTCATGAGTATGGTATCTTCTTTTACGTCTCTGATACTAATATATTAGATGGAGTTTTCTTCTCTCTCCCCTTCTCTTTCCTCCAAGATACTTTTTGCTCTGTCATAAAATAGCATACCTCAAATGTAGCGGCTCCTGGATGTTTACTTATATTTAAGAGTGGGGTAGGGGCGCCTGGGTGGCTCAGTCTGGTTAAGCCTCTGCCTTCAACTCAGGTCATGATCTCAGGGTCGGGATCCCTGCTGAGCAGGGAGCCTGCTTCTCCCTCTCCTCCCAATCTGATCTCTGTTGCTATCTCTGTCTCTTTCTCTCTCAAATGAGTAAATAAAATATTAAAAAAAAGAGGGGCGCCTGGGTGGCTCAGTCGTTAAGCATCTGCCTTCGGCTCAGGTCATGATCCCAGGGTCCTGGGATCGAGCCCCGCATCAGGCTCCCTGAGCGGCGGGGAGCCTGCTTCTCCCTCTCCCACTCCCCCTGCTTGTGTTCCTGCTCTCGCTATCTCTCTCTGTCAAATAAATAAATAAAATCTTAAAAAAAAACCTCTCATGCTCTCTGTCTCCCATTCTCTCTCTCAGATAAATAAATAAAATATTTTAAAAAATTAAATTAAAAAAAAATCTTAAAAAAAAAGGAGTGGGATAATAAAAGGATGCTATAAGCCCTGTGTATGTGGGGGAGGGGTGGTTGTTGGCCATCTCTTGTGCTATAAAGTGATCTGGTAAGTCTCTGTCAGTATCTTTAGGGCTATTATCAGTGTCTGGTGAAAGCCCCAGGGGAGGCTTTTCCCTTTTCTTCACTCTGGGTATGAAACTGGTTGCTGACGTCTGAGACACTAGTAGGGAAAAAGTCTTGTTAAGTGTGCAAAATTTCAGTATTATCTTCATTTTTAGTAGGGTACGCCAACCTTAACTAGGCTAGAAACTGTTTCTCTTCTCCCAAAGAAATCTGCAGTGCTCTGCTAAAGAGAGTTCGGAAAGAATGTCTGTAGCTCTAAGGGTTTTGTCTTTTTGTTTAAATGGTCTAGTTTGGAAGCGCCTGACTGGCTCAGTTGGTAGGACATGTGAGTCTTGATCTAGGGATCGAGGGTTCAAGCCCCATGTTGGATGTAGAGATTACTTAAAAAAATACAATCTTAAGGGGCACCTGGGTTATGCAAATTGATTAAGCATCCGACTCTTGACTTCAGCTCAGGTCATGATCTCAGGGTCGTGAGATAGAGTCCCACATGGGGCTCCATGCTGATCATGGAGCCTGTTTAAGATTCTCTCTCTCTCCCTCTGCCTCCTCTTCCACCTCTTGTGCTCTCTCTCTCCCTAAAAAAAAAAAAAAAAAAAAAGAGAGAGAGAGAGAGAGAAAGAAAGAAATATTTTCATGTGTATTATTTAACACACACAAACTTGGTAAAAAACTTAGTAGGAAGTACATGTTATTCTTCCCTTGTTTCAGATAAAGGCATTAAGCTCATAGATGTTAAGAATTTTTTTTCAAAATCACACAGTAATTCCTTGAAAGAGCTAATTTTTTGCTTCCTGAAAAACTTTGGCTACTAAAAGCACAAGCTCCCAGTATCTAGAAAAATCATCTTATGCCCGATAATATCTGTTTCTGTGTCCCATCTTTGCGAATTAGGCTTTCCTCCAGGGATCAGCCCTTCTGTCTTGAGGGGTGCTCTCCCACACCAGTGGCTCCCCACCGCCTTGAAGACCTTCTGTTTCCTTGCTACCAGGGAAGGCTGTAGGTGGAAAGTGCAAGTCCAGCTGTGTGACCTTGGGCAAGTCACCAACCTCCATCCAGGTGCTTCAGTGCCCTCACTGGTCAAGGACAGCTAGCAATATTCCCTACCTTATAAGATCACTGCAAGGATTAAATTAGTAAATATATATATAATTCTCAATAAATTTTAGCTATTATTACTTCATTTTTTTCAACTTTGGGATCAGAGAACCTTATTTATCTTCTATTGAAGTGGTATTTCCAGCACTTCAAATCTTCCACCATAGGTAACTCTCCTATAGTTTGCTGTAGGTTACATATAGCAATGTCATATAATTCATGATATTGATGGGAGAAAGCACTGTTTTAATGAAAATAGCTCTCAAATATTTTTGTAGCCATACACCATCTTTAATTCTGAAAACGTCTCCTTGTCTCCAGTTTTGGAGGCATAACCCGCCTATCCTATCAGACTTCATTCCATTTAGCTTAAGCTTTGAAATCACTAAAAAACACGTTGGTTCCCTTTTTCTACCCTGTAGATTTTTTAGATTCTGAAACAGGGCCAGTTCTGCTTCTGATGGTTGTCTTCAATAAAGCATAAAAAGCAGAGCCCTGTTCCATATTTTACGGTCTCTGCACTTGGCAGAATATCCTCCCAGAACGGCCTCACCCTTTTACACCGTGGTTTGCTGTTGTCAGATGGCTGACCTCTTCTGCTAGACGTGCTTACTGCCACACCCTCGAGGAGGCTGATGGCTCAGAAGGCCAAGACCGTTCGCAGGTCCTGCTGAGCCTCCTGGGTCTGACCCTGCTTCGCTTCATTGTTTCTGATCCTGGTGTGCGCCCCCAGCCATTCCCTCTCTGCTTCTGTCTCAACATCTGGGTCCTCCACTCCCCTGGCCCAAGTAGCTTCTGCCTGAGGCAATAACTCCAGCTTCAAGACCCACAGCCCTCCCCTGGCTCTGCACTTCCCTGCCAAGTTGTGAGCCAGAGTCTCCGGAGCCAGTCCTTTGCGATGTGGACATTAGCTCTTACTTTTAACCAAAGCTTTTGGAAAAAAAAGCTTTACCTTTAGCTCTGCTCTAGTATCTTAAAAAATCTCCTAATGGTTTATGTTCGAAATTGGTGATTTTTCCCTTCCTACCCTTCTGTAGGTCAATTTGGTCTGTCTTTGCGGCTTGTTTGTTTCTTCTGATTGCACGGACTTAGAAAAAAAATTAATCTTGAACTTGTGATGAGGGAATTGCCAGTTCCTCTGTATTTTCACTTTTGGATTTCTTCTTGTTTATGAAATGGGTGACTTTTTTACTTTTTGGAGAAGATGATGACAAGGGGCCCCAAGGTTCCAGACGTTTAGGAACAGCAGAAGTGGAAGTGCTGGGAGTTTGTGGGTGTCTTTGGGGCAGAAGGCCTTGAGAGGGGGCTGGGAAGGAGCTGTACTCGGCAAGTCTGTGGAGCAGGCGGGCGTGTATCGCAGAAGTCACTGGTACGGTCTCACATGACTTGGACAATGTGTCACAATGGTTATTTCTGATAGTAGTAATGGCGGCTATTTCTTGAGAACTTACTGTGCACCGGGCACTTTGCATACATTCTCACAGTGGACCCTGTGTAGTCATTGCTTTTATGACTTCCATTTGCAGATGAGGACAACAAAGTATAGAGAGTTTAAATAACACAGCCAAGGCCACACAGCTGCAAAAGGCCAGGCCAGGGTGCAAAGGTAGGCCTGACTCCAGCGTCTGGGTATCAGGGCCTGGTCCCACTCTGCTCTTCCTCCGGAGCCTTCTGCCTCTTGCCTTCTCGCCCGTCCTCCCCACCCCCTTGCTCTTGCCTCACACCTCCCTACTTCCTCAACCGTCCTGCCCCCAGATCTGTGTATTTCCCCCATAAATCATTTACCTTCTTTTATATCTACCTTTTCACCCTCTGTTCAGAAGGTTGCCCCACAATTCACAATCACATTTGGAGGAGAGCTATAATTCCCAAAGTTCATGAGCAGATTTTGGAGTGCCTCCTTGTGGTGCTTGTTGTCTAAAACTATGCTCTGGACCCTACAAAGACACCTCAAACACAAACACACACATATCCTCCCCCCAAACATATAGAAGCCCACACATGCGCATAAACTCACACAAACACGTAGACACACACAAACATGCATATAACTGCCTCACAAACACATACATGACCCCCACACGCACACACATGCACACGCACGTAAAGATGTACATAACCCCCGCACAAATGCACATGACCACATACAAACACACACATAAATCGCCGCACGAGCACATAAGCGTGCACACACGCACACACACATGTAAACCCATACTCTCAGGCCCACTTGCTGCCTCAGCTCTGCCAGACCCTGTCTTCCTTGCCTCTCTTTAGGCCTGAGCAACATGAGGCTGGGAGGAAGTGAAACCTGCCCTGACAGGAAGTGAAAACAGGATGGTGAGCTTTTCTGGTGCTTCTGACCCAGCTGTCGGGGGACTCAGCGAACAGTCTGCAGTTTCTGGAGCTGCTCTGAGGTACCTGGGATCCCCTGGGCTGGGAATCTAGCTCGTGAGGTTATGGTAGGTAGCCGGGATGCTGGCACTTGGGCTCTGTTTACCTGCTGGCAGCCCTCCCTGCCCCCCACCTGAAGCGGGTTTGTGCCTTCCAGTGGGGAGGAAGAGCATAGCCTTGCTCCACAACAGGCTTTTGAAAGTGGTTGTGGACCTAAGGACATTGGCTCAGAGTCACAGGTGCACATGGTCTGTTTCTTTGTTCTTACTCTGGGACCAAACTAGAGAGTCTTCATGCACCCTCTTTTAAAAGTAAAAGACATTTTTCATGAGGAGAGAGATGAAGTAAATTTAGCAACAAGTGTTATAGGGATTATTTTTCCTGATGCTCAGCCAGCCTCAGCCAGGACCAGTGTTAGATAAACTTTTGTCTGTCAGACCAGGAAAAGTCCCTAGATGCTGGACCACACAACTACTTCTGGGGTCTGCGGAGAGGACAGGGGTGGAGACTGTGGAGCTTAGTGGCTTCTGCTATGTGTGAGTAAGGAGAGAGGGACAAGGGGCTAGGGCCGTTGATTGGAGGATACAGCATGGGATGGGTGGGAAGGTGACATAAATGTCACTCTCCTCTTTCAGCTGTTGGCAAACACTGTAGTCTGAAGAGAGATTCGAAGCCTTGATGAAGTTGCAGGGGTTTTTCAAAAGTCCAACTCTCTGATTAGGAAGGTACAGCCCCTACCATAGCTGTGGTATTAGAGTAAATAGTATCCAGTTCCTTCCGAAAATTCCCTCTTGGTAGCTGATGTAACTTAGAATAATTGAATGTTAGCCCTGGAAAGAACCTGGGATATATTGTGTTCCAATGATTAGCAAGCTTTTCACCTTTGTCATATCCCTGCATCTCTATTTACTTAATATCTTTCTTTAAAAAAAAAAAAAAAGATTTTACTTATTTATTTGAGAGAAGGATTGAGCCAGAGAGAGAGAGAGAGAGCACAAGCAGGGGGAGAGGGAGAGGGAGAAGCAGCTCCCCACTGAGCAGGGAGGCTGACATGGGGCTCCATCCCAGGACCCCAGGATCATGACCTGAGCTGAAGGCAGATGCTTAACGACTGAGGCACCCAGGCACCCCTACTTAATATCTTTCTTTCAATTAACTTTAAAAAAAATTTTTTTATTCAACCTAAACATTGGTATCTTGTATCACTGATGATACCTGTATCACACTTTGAGGGCCACTGATCTAGTGTAATTCATCTTTTTCACAGGTGAGAAAACTGAGACCCATTAATATCAAGCAGTTTGCCCAAGGTCTCACGGTTAAAGACATACTAATTTGGGACTGATCTTGAGGTCTTCCAATTTATAGCCTTAATTCTTTCCAGGATACCGTATCATACTTTCAAGGATGCAGAAACAATTCCTATATATATATATATATATATATATATATATATATATATATATATTTAAATACTCTCTACACTCAACATGGGGCTTGAACTCACAACCCTGAGATCAAGAGTCACACGCTCCTCTGACTGAGCCAGCCAGGCGCCCCATAATTCTTAAATGTGATTCAAATAAATGACCTAACAAAGCCCTAACATAGTGCCTGGCATGAGGAGACCGTTGGGGCAAGCTTCTTTCCTTCTGCCCTTAAATCCTTGCTCACTGCTAACCAGGACTAAGCTGCTCTCTGGAGGCTTTTAGCATCTTCTAGTGCTAATGTTCTGAAATACCAAGATGATATATCTTGGTGTGGCCATTGAGCAATTGTTGTGCTATGCTAGGAGCTCAACAAGCCTCATTAAACCAGGGATTCAGGTCTTCTTTTGTGGCCCAATTTCTTCTATTATTTATTTACTTTTTTTCTCTTCTTTTTTCTTTTTCCTTCTAATATGTCTGTTATTTGGGGTTGGGTTTCCTGAGCCAATAATCTTCTCATTTGTTTCTCTCTTATTTTGTCCTAATTTCTAAAAGAAATTCCATCTTGTAATATTGCTAGTAAATTTTTAAAATTTCAGCTTTTGTATTTTTAAAAAGATTTATTTATTTATTTGAGAGAGAGAGAATGTGGGGGGGGGGAGCAGAGGGCGAAGATTAGAGTATCTTTTTTTTTTTTTTAATGATTTTTAAAATTTATTTGTTGGAGAGAGAGCACAAGAGAGCACAAGCAGGGGGGAGCAACAGGCAGAGGGAGAAGCAGGCTGCCCACTGAGCAGGGAGCCTGATGTGGGACTCAGTCCCAGACTCTGGGATCATGACCTGAGCTGAAGGCAGACGCTCAACCGACTGAGCCACCCAGGTGCCCCAGGAGAGAGAATCTTAAGCAGATTCCTTACTGAGTGTGGAGCCTGATGTAGGGCTCATTCTCACAACACTGAGACCACGACTGAGCCAAAACCAAGAGTCAGACACTCAACCAACTGTGCCACCCAGGCGCCCCTCAGCTTTTGTATTTTTAATTTCTAAAAGCTCTTTCTCATTCTGTTTATTTTTTAATTAATTTATTTTTTTTTACTTTTTGAAAGAGAGAGAGAAAGAGAGAGTGAGAGCACAAGCAGGGGGAACAGCAGAGGGAGAGGGAGAAGCAGGCTCCCCGCTGAACAGGGAGCCGCACTCCGGGCTGGATCCCAGGACCCTGGGCTCATGACCTGAGCTGAAGGCAGACGCTTAACCAACTGAACCACTTAGGTGCCCCTATTTTTTTTTAATTTTTAGGTCATCTCTACACCCAATGTGGGGCTTGAACTCACAGCCCTGAGACCAAGAGTTGCATGCTCTACAGACTGAGCCAGCTAGCCCAAATATAAAAAATTATATTTTTTTAATAATTCCCTGTAGTTGTTTTATGGACACAGTATCTTTTTGTATCCTTCTTAGGATATTAAGTATGGCTCTTTTGAATTTTTCTTTTATTTCCTGCATTGTCTCTCTTTCCCTTTGTTTCCTTCTCTCTGTGTTTTTTTTTTCTTAAGTTTCTTTACCATGTTGGAGGCTTTCTTTATATGCCTTGTGATATGTTGCTCTCTGACGATATTAAAAAGTGAAACACTGAAAATCTGATTGCAGTGTCCTCCTCCATGTGTGAACAGGGCTCGCTAACTGAAAAGATCCACTTTTTTCAAGGACGGCTCATGGTGACTTATTATTTGGGAAACCCCTTCCGGTCTGTACCTGCAAGTCTTTTCTCTGCGGGCTTGGAGAATCCTTCAGTGTGCTGCCTCCTGGTAATCTGAGAACAGAGTGGGAGAAGGAAAATCAGAGTTTGACATTTAAATCTGTAAATTTTCATTGACCTACTCCCTTCTTTAGCCCTGTTGGGTTTCTATCTGAGCAATTTCCTCTTCCAGGCATCCCAATGTCCGTGGGTGGCCCGCCAGGGCGGCCAGCCCTGCTCTCCCTGCTTTTGGTGGCCGCGATGCCTTTTTCCTGCTCAGCCATACCCATAGATGAAGCACGGACGCAGCTGTTGATGAGAGAGAAGATGATGCAGCTGGGGGGGCAGCTGGTGCTGACCGAGCAGGAGGAGCTGGCCAATGGGAGGCTCATGGCCCTCAAAAAGGCTGAGGTGGCCCAAGCCGTGAAGAGCCAGAATTTCCCTCCCAGCATGCACTTCTTCCAGGCCAAGCATCTCATCGAGAAAAGTGAGGTGTTTAATCTCCTGAAGAAGATGCCAAAAGGTAGAGGCTTGGAGAGGGTGGTTTGGGGGTGCTGGGCAGGTAGGGGGAACGAAACTTGGAGCTGGCTTTGTTACTGGAGCTGGTGTTCTTTTTTTTTTTATTATTATTTGCGAGAGAGAGAATGAGAGAGAGCACGAGAGGGAGGAGGGTCAGAGGGGGAAGCAGACTCCCCGCCGAGCAGGGAGCCCGATGCGGGACTTGATCCAGGGACTCCAGGATCATGACCTGAGCCGAAGGCAGTCGCTCA
>NW_023270504.1:31430418-31512378 GCF_011800145.1 Mirounga leonina | reverse complement strand
ATGACCTGAGCCGAAGGCAGTCGCTCAACCAACTGAGCCACCCAGGCGCCCCTGGAGCTGGTGTTCTAAAGGGAGCTGTGAGGAGCACGTGGCTGGTTCAGCCCGTAGAGCGTGCAACTCTTTTTTTTTTTTTTAAGCCTAAGAGTGACAAGTAAATGCCATGTGAAATCCTGATTTATTTATTTTTACTTTTTTAAAGATTTTATTTATTTATTTGACACACAGAGAGATAGAGAATACTAGCAGGGGGAGCAGCAGGAGAGGGAGAAACAGGCTCCCCGCGGGGCAGGGAGCCCGATGCGGGACTCGATCCCAAGACCCTGGGATCATGACCTGAGCTGAAAGCAGATGCTTAAACAACTGAGCCACCCAGGCGTCCCCAGCGTGCAACTCTTGATCTCAGGGTTGTGAGTTCAAGCCCCATATTGGGTGGGGAGCCTACTTTAAAAAATAATGATAAATAAAATAAAAATAAATAAATGGAGGGGCGAGAATCCCACTCTACACCTTTGTTCTTCCTTGGCAAACTGGGAAGGGCGTGGTCCAAAGTGGCTGCTGGTTTACCCTGGAAACCAAAAGCCCTGCTTGGGAGGGGACTCTGCCTCAGAGAGACAGGAGGGAGTGGGGGCTGGGCATTACCGTCTTCCCTGAGGAAGCGGATATATCCGCACGCAAGGGAGTATCTGGGCCCAATAGGACCTACTGCTCCCTTCACGTCTTTTCTCCCATCTGCCTCTTCTGCCCTTTCTCAGTGGCTAAGGTACCCAACAGGGTATGGTATGAGTGAGCATCTTGTATAAACGCATTTCTAGTATGGTATGTCTATAGTATATTTACATTTTTTTTTTTTTTAAGATTTTATTTATTTGAGAAAAATAAGATTTTATTTGTGCGCGTGAGAGAGCACAAGCAGTGGAGAGGAAGAAGCAGGCTGCCCATCAAGCAGGGAACATGATGCGGAGCTCAATCCCAGGACCCTGGGATCATGACCTGAGCTGAAGGCAGATGTTTAATCAACTGAGCCACCCAAGTGCCCCAGTATATTTATATTTCTATGAATAATAAAATAATTACAATCCTGCACATGCAAATAGCAGTTTGCAGCTTACAAGGGCTTTTCTTTTCTTTTTTTAAAGATTTGTTTAGGTGTGCCTGGGTGGCTCAGTCTGTTAAGCATCTGCCTTCAGCTCAGGTCATGATCCCAGGGTCCTGGGATTGATCGCCTCATTGGGTTCCCTGCTCTGCAGGGAGTCTGCCTGTCCCTCTCCCTCTGCTCCTCTCCCTCCCCCGTGCTCATTTGTGCACATGCTCTCTCTCTCTGCCTCAAATAAATAAATGAATCTTTATTTGTTTGAGAGAGAAAGCACGCACGCATGTGTATGAGTGTGGGGAGGGGCAGAGGGAGAGAATTGCAAGCAGACTCCCTGCTGAGCACAGAGCCCAATGTGGGGTTCCATCTCACCACCCCATGAGATCATGACCTGAGCTGAAACCAAGAGTTGGACGCTTAACCAGCTGAGCTATCTAGGCACCCCAAGGGCTTTTCTGTACCTCTTTTATTTTAATGTTATAAATAAAGAGACTAAACAAAAAAACTGTCAAGTTGATAAAGTAACCTCTCCACTTGATGGAGAACATAAGGTTTAGACAGGGTGACCTGCCAAAGCTCACACAGCTGGGACCCCTAAGCAGCCAGTGTCAAGGCCAGGTGCTAAGATGGAGCAAGAAGAGCAGAGGGACAGTGTATACTGTGCCTTGAGGAGCTCGGTAGTTGAAATTGGTGTCAGCTCTGAAAGAAGCATGGGGCATTGAAGGCAAACCTGTGGGCCAGGAGCTGCCTAGATGCTGGCTGGAAGCAGGGAATGCAAAGGTGGTGTGTCGGGCGTTGGGGAGCAGGCTGAGAGGATCAGGACCAGGTGGGGGCAGGGGCTGAGGCTCCTTCCTATTACAACCTTTCACGCAGTGTTGGGTGGTGAGATGGAGTCCAACTTGAACCCCAGTCTTCTGAATCCAAGCCTGATGCTCCCCTGCCCCATCGGGCTGCCTCTCTTGAATGAGGTCACCATGCTTCTTACTGGCGAGGGAAGCTCCCTTCCTACACCAGAGCAGGGAAGGCTGTGGCCTGTCCAGGAAGACAAAGGCACACAGAGGCCTGGAAGGTCTTTGCGCCAGAGTGGGGATGGTGCATCGTGGGCATTTCCAAGGAACTCTGCCAGATAGACATCCTTGTGCTTCTCACTTCTTGTCCAGCTACACTGTCCTCACGGTCCCTGTGCCCTGGAATGTGGACTTCACCTCTTTTGCTTCACTCTCACCCCCATCCTTCTTCCCTTTCCAGGGGCTGCCTTACATGTCCATGACTTCGGCATCCTGAGCATGAACTGGCTGGTGAAAAATGTCACCTATAGGCCCCACTGCCACTTCTGTATCACCCCGAAGGGGGCCCTGAAGTTCAAATTTGCTTATCCAACACCCCCCACCCCAATGCCAGCAGAGTGTTCAGAGTGGGTTTTGCTGGAGAAATATCGAAAGGAGATGCAGAACGTCACTGAGTTTGACAACGGGTGAGTGTGGCTGGGAAGGGATGTGTCTCCTCCATTATAAGTAGTGGGTGGTGTGCAGGTGTGTCTTCCTTGGTACAAACCCATATATGCAAATCTGGCCTTAAAAAAACTCAGGAGGCTTTTTCTTTTAACTTTACAAGATACTTTGCTTCACAAAAGCATTCAAATAGCAAGTTGCTGGTTCAGTTAAAATCCAATTTGATCTGTAAGAGGTATTAACAGTAACACTGTTGTTGCATCAGATGAAATTTGTCTAAATGCTTGATATCAGAAAGATGAAAAGCTCCCAGCTCCTGGAATAATGACAGTGCATTTGTGGGTGAAACACCTTGAAAACATGATGGAGCAACTTCCTAACACACTTGTAAAGTGATATTATAAGTAATAACTCTTTTCATCATAGAACCATCTATAGAGTGCTTTTGTGAGCTTACTTCCCTTTACGAATAAGAAACATGAAGCTCAGCACAGTTAAGGAAGCTGCCCAAGGCCACACAGCTAGTATGTGGCTACTCAGGGGCGAAGCCTGGGTCATGTAGTCCCCGTATTTCCATCATACCTCCTGTATTAGCTTGCTGGGGCTGCCATAACAGAATACTACAGACCAGGTGGCTTAAACAGTAGAAATTTATTTTCTCACTGGTTTGGAAGCTAGACGTTCAAGATCAAGATCCTGGCAAGTTTGGTCTCTCCTGAGGCCTCCGTCCTTGGCTTACAGACAGTGTGTCCTCACATGGCCTTTCCTCTGTGTGTGTGTGCATTCCTGGTGTCCCTGACACCAGTCCTATTCTATGTCGGCCCCACCCTTATGACCTCATTTAACCTTAATTACCACCGGAAAGGCCCTATCTCCAAATATAGTCATATTGAGGGTGAGGACTTCAACATATGGATTTTAGGGGGATACAGTTTGGTGCATAACGCCGCTCGAAGAGAGCTTGGTCTAGGATGTAAGTACAGTGGGGTCAGACTGGCTAAGCATATGGAGGGGGTAGGAGAGCCTGGTTGGTGGGAACATCCCGCCTGAGCTGGGTCCTGAGGAGCACAAAGTGGGTCTCATGGAGGGGCCTCCACCAGAGAACCCAGTGTGCTTCCCCTGGCTTCTCATCATTGTTCACTGTGATGCATCTGGGTTTGCTTCTGGCGGGAGAAGCAAGGTGGGCAGGAATCCTGCAGGCACCTGAAGGTGATGGCTTGAAACACAGCTCCTCAATTTACCCCCTTTGTGTCCTGAACAGACTGCTAAAGAATTTCACTCTGATGACTGAGAACCCCGATGTGGATTATGCAAACCAAAATATTGTCTGGTCCAAGTTTCAAACGATCTTCTTCACAATCTCTGGCCTTGTCCACTATGCACCAGTGTTCAGAGACTATGTCTTCCAGGCCCTGGAGGAGTTCTACCAGGACAATGTGTTCTACCTAGAGCTCAGAGCCATGCTGTTCCCGGTGAGCCCACCTCTTTCCTCTGCTCTGGCTTGACTTTCAGATCTCACCCTGTAGGTCTTCACAGGCTCCCCACCCTTGTACTGGTATAGGACTGGATGCTGGTTTTATCCCAAATGGGACATGTGTCTTTCCAGGGGCCCCCATGAGCGAGGAAACCTGCACTGTACTTGGCTGGTCCCTGCAAAACTAAACATCCACCTTGTACCCCCTTCTCTCATGACCCCCACTTCTCACCTCCTGGATATACTGTGCCTCCTGGATGCTCAGGGTTCCCTGGCCTTGGACTCTGAGCAGTGCCTCATGCCTGGACCTTTCTTGACCTGTCTCCTTTCATATCAAAATTTAGCTTCTCAGAGTCTCTCAAGACTATGCTGTTGGTCTTGGGACAGCTGATGGATCTGGTGAATGGATCACCCTGGTAGCACTGGGGAAAACGGATTACAGTGTGAGGGTTGCCCAGACTGAGCAAGGTGGGGATGGAGGCTGGGAGAGCAGGGAAAAGCAGGTGTGAGATGACAAGGCCAGGGGGGACAGGAGCAACGAGGGGGAAGAGATGTGCAATGTGCTGAAGGAGGACTCTAGAGGTCTTTCTGACTGACCATGTGGGGGTGGCCACTATGGCGACTGGCTGGCGTTGGACTTGAGTTGAGTTAACTGGTGGTGACATTGATGGAGATGAGGAAGTAAGAGGAGGAGAAGGATGGGGAGGGAGAATAGAAATTTTGGTTTTTTTTTTTATTTTTTATTTTATTCATTTATTTGACAGGGAGAGACACAGCGAGAGAGGGAACAGAAGCAGGGGGAGAGAGAGGGAGAAGCAGGCCTCCCGCAGAGCAGGGAGCCCGACGCAGGGCTCGATACCGGGACCCTGGGATCATGACCTGAGCCGAAGCAGATGCTTAACGACTGAGCCACCCAGGTGCCCCAAGAAATTTTTGTTCTGAACCTGTAGAGTTGGAGGTGTCTATGAGACAGCCCTATGAAGATGTCTAGGAAGTGGTTGAATATGTGACTTTGGAGCCCAGAGGACAGTTCTAGCCTGGAAACAGATATTTGACATCTGTCTGCAGAAAGGTAATCCTTAAAACTGTCAGAGGGATGAGGTTCCCATAGAAGCTGTGAGTTGGAAAGAGGAGCGGGCCAAGAAAGGGGCCCTGCAAACAGAAATAGGATAGAAAATTCACAAAATGGGCTGAGGAGGAGCCATTATAGAAGGAGAGAGTGAGGATGGTCTCCCCGTTAGGGGACGCCTTATTGAGGAGAGAGCCCCAGGTGATCAGATACTCCTGGACCATTCCTTTGGGATATCTGTTGGACAAAACTTCCCTGAAGTTTTCTGGGAGGGATTTGGGTGTTGTGGGAGTGGGCAGGATTTCTGAATGTTCCATTTGGTGGGCTCACAAAGAGTTTGAGCTGGTTGACGATTTTAAGTGGCTTGGAGAACATGACCTTTGTGTAGAGCTCTCCCCTATATTGTATCCTAACTAGTCTGCTTATTCATTGAAATATTTGTTGAGCATACCAATGCCTTGGTGAATGACCTTCAAGTTTGTGGCAAGGCCCACAGGGTGGCATCATTTTGGCTTTGTTACCATATTCCATGGTCTTTATACGCTCAGAAATGTTATTCTTTGTACACTCAGAAGTGATAGAACTCCAGACTGAAACATATTGACCAAATTCATAAGAGATAGAAGTATAAATAAGAAAGTCAGAACGCGGGCGCCTGGGTGGCTCAGATGGTTGAGGTCTCCCTTCGGCTCAGGTCATGATCCCAGCGTCCTGGGATCGAGTCCCGCATTGGGCTCCCTGCTTGGCGGGGAGCCTGCTTCTCCCTCTGCCTCTCTCCTCTCTCTCTCTCTCATGAATAAATAAATAAAATCTTTAAAAAAAAAAAAAAAAGAAAGTCAGAATGCTGGTTTTTGGAGAAAACTATTAGACCAGACACTATTACGTTTCTTGACTGGGAAGTTCTCTCTCCTTGAAGGCAAATCTTAGCCTTTCCTGAAGCCAAGTTATAGCCAGAAGGATGTTGGTGAGCCAGAGCCCTAAAAAGCCCTGTCACTGGGCTCTGAGAATTTAAGAGTCCGTAACAGTGTACTTAATCTTTGGAAAATCTGATGAAAATTATCCCCTTTCTCGGGGGAGTGGGGGTGGGGGGAGGGGAATGCTACGATAAATTGCCTTTACTGAAGACAATGTTTCCACATGTATCCATATGTATCTATGAAAAATTTTATGAAACAACGCAGTGTACAGAGGTTCTGATATTTTTGTATTCTAAAAAATTTTTTAATTCTTGTTGGGATTCCTAAACTTATTTTACTACCCCCAGTTTGATCTCAAGTGTTCAAGGACCCACCCTCTGATGAAGGATACACCTGTCCCAAGAACCAGTAATTCTAGTTTGTGGGTCAGGGCTCCCTTTCCCTCCATCTGAGACCAAGGTTCCTCAAGGCTCAACTCTCAGGACCGACCCACCTTTCCCCTTAGATATGTTAATACCCTTCTTGAGGTTAGCTCAAGGCAGGCCCTGGAGGGTCCTGAAGCGTTCTAAGAGTTGGCTCTCAGCTAAGGGTGCTTATCTCCCTCAGGATCTGCCTGCTTGTTTGGTAGTTAAAGCTCTGAGTATAGTTCTTGGGCAATGGGGCTGACCTTTGTCCTCCAGTAGAGCTTTCAGCAGTTTTGTAGATAAGACTGGACACAAATGATCCTTTTACAGGAAGCGAGGGTCCATCCACCTATTAAGAGAAGAATTTCTAGGTGCACCTGGGTGGCTCAGTTGCTTAAGCATCTGCCTTTGGCCCAGGTCATGGTCCCAGGGTCCTGGGATCGAGCCCCACATCGGGCTCCCTGCTTGGCTGGAGGCCTGCTTCTCCCTCTCCCTCTGCTGTTCCCCCTGCTTGTGCTCTCTCTGTGTCAAATAAATAAAATCTTAAAAAAAAAAAAAAAAAAAGAATTTCTAAAAGAGATGAGCTGGCATTGGGCCTAGCCTATGTGAGGTGGGAGAAATTGCACTTCCTAGAACAATCTATTCCCATGATTTGGCCTGGAAAATCCTTTTCTCCCCAAGCATGGGCTCCATCCCATCTAAGCCAGTCCTCCTCTTGGTTCCACTGAAACTGGTTCGTAGGTCCGCCAACCCCTCCTTCACCCCTGACCCAGGACTGTGACAGTCCACATCTCCGCCTTTGTCTCCTGGTAATGTGGATTTCCAGCACCCAGTATTTGTTGCGTCTTTATTTATGTCAGATTGTGAGATATTTCAGACTGCCACCACATCGACACTGCCGAGAGGCACCAGTAGTGATAATCATGCTTGTTGATGGTGGTCCTCAAACTTGGCTGTTCATATGAATAATCTGGAGGTGCTCTTTAAAATTCATGTTTGGGCCCCACCTTCCAGGATTCTAATTCTGTGCTCTTGGGTAGGGTCAGGAAGCTGCAAAATTAACTAGCCTCTTCCCCTCCTCCCAGTGATTCTAATGCAGATGATCTGACCCAGACCACACTTGGAGCGAGGGCCTTCTTCGCCTTGACCTTTCCAAAGCACTTGAGCTGCATAGCAAGCTTGCGTTTTACCGACATGGAAACTGAGGCTTGGGAAGGTCAGAGAGCTCGACCAAGATCACATTGGTGGTAAGGACTGGATAGAGGCCAGGGTGCTGGATTTTATGAGCATTGAGGAAGCCATGCTTGATCAATCTCAAAGGGAGCTGCTGGAGGGGCATCCGGCTTCGAGTCTCGTCCTTCCGGAGGGGAAAGAGGGCCCCTAGGACTGGCCGAGCTGATGCTTCACCCAGAGTGGTGCCCAGAGGTCGCTTCCTGTTGCGCAATCCTGGCGGCTTTCTCGGTGTGGAGCCTGGGGGAGGTAGCCCATCAATCCTGGCAGAGCCCTGGGCGCCTTAGGGGGCGGAGGGGAGAGGAGGGAGGGGGAAATCACGGCTTTGGGTCTTGGTCGCTGTGAGGGCTGTGACTTTCATCTCGAGCCCGGCAGGGAAGCATTTAGGGAAGATGCTGAGAAGCTGGAGGGAACACAGTAGTCTCTGGTTCCATCCCTCCCCTTTTCCGGCGGGGCTCTTTCCTTCTTACTCCGCTGAGGAGTGGGCTCCGGGGCATCCCGCTTGGGGACCCTGCCTCGCTGCTAACCTCTTGTCCCACTCTGCCCACCCCCCACCCCCCTAGAAGGTGGAGGGCTGCTGGGATTTGGGATTCTGGAGAGGCTGAGGGGGATGGGATTTGACCATTTGTTCTGCTCTGACCCTGGAACAAAGGCCTCTTGCAATAGAGAGTCTATGCCTTAATGCCCCCCATTAGCCAGAGTCGGGGAGCCATCAGCACATTAACAACTAAAAACCGACTGCACGGGAATTCTTTTGCTGAGCCGCACAACCTCCCCCTTCTTGCTTGTGGGGCTAATTCAGGGCCTGGGATGATGTTGATGGACTATCCTGGTTGCTCAGCCTCCTATTGTGTTACTAATGCTTGATAACAAAGGCTACTTGCCTTTAGCAACAGTTGCTAGGCGGGTCTTATCTCCCGGGCTCCAGTCCCTTCCCCCACGGCCAGAATCGGAGGCCCAGGCTGGGTCCGGCCAGTCTTCTGAGTGGAGCTCTTCAAAGACCCCAGAGGATTATCAACAGGGCATTGCCCTGCTGGCACTTCCTGACAGGAGATCTTAGGAGGGAGACACATCAGTGGCAGAGAGAACCCACGATGGTCGTTTCCAGACGTTTTCTTGGATGCTGTCACTTGTATAACCAACGCTCCCTGGGCTTCGCCTACCCACTCCCAACGCCAGGGTTTTTCCTGGATTCTTGGCAGATCCTCCATTGAAAATTCCACCTGGCTCGTTGCTGAAGTGACCATTGTCTGATGTTACTGGTGTAACTCTGCGAGAATACTGACAAACAAGGTTGGGGGGACCCTCTTAACTGCTCCCCTTACCCTACTTATCCTGCTATGCTGTAATCAAGCTGTTTACTTGTCTGTCAAGTCCACAAAAATGGTAGCTCTTAGCCCTAGCTGTACATTGTACCTTAGAATCACCTGGGGAGGTTAAAATAAAAACAACCAGCTTCTACCCCAGAGATTCTGATTTAATTAGTCTGGGATGAGACCCAGGCATCTCCCTCTCCCTAGGTGATTCTAATGTGCAGCCAGAGCTGAGACGCTGAGACCCCTACCTGCCACTGGAGTATAAAGGTAAAAGACAGGGGCTGCTGACAGGACACACTCAGGGTCAGCAAGATTCTGTAACTCGGCAGATCCCTCAGCCCCTCACTCCCACTGTGCAATAGGACTGAGTTTCTTGACCTTTCTCAGCCTCAAAATCCTCATTTGTAAAATGAGAACTACCTGATAGTGTGGTTTTGAAGATTAAAGGAGATTATGACATAAGGCTCTTGGCATTGCCTGACACATAATAGAAGCTCAGTTAATGCATGTTAAATGCATGGTGCTCGAGTGGCATTGCGAGTTAGAAATTGTGAGTCCTGGCTTCTGGTCTGATACAAACTAATTGTGTGACCTTGAGCACCTGTCTGCTTTCACATTTCCCTTCGGTTCCTTCCAGCTTCAAAATTCTATAATTCCATGATATCATAGACAATAAAACTTTGTGATCTTGTGTAAATAGCCAACTTTATAGTTTCACAGTTAAAAACTATAATGAAAATGGAGATAGTCTACATTGAATCCAGTGTTTTCAACTCAAGGGGGCTTATTACATGGATATAGCAGCTTTTGTATTACATAGTCTTAGATAAATGACTGACACCACCTACTTGTACTTAATAATTGTTAAATTCTTAGATATTAACTCATCTTCCTAGGATAACTGCAGAACTTTGAGTCATTTTTCTACATCCGGTAATAAGATTGGTAATAATAACATTGTTATTAATATTTATCATTTCTTTTTTTTATGTTTTCATTTATCTTTTAAAGTAATCTCTACACCCATCGGGGGGCTCGAACTCATGACCCCGAGATCAAGAGTCACAGGCTCTTCCGGCTGCACCAGCCAGGCGCCCTAACAGTTATCATTTCTGAGTGCTTTACAAATATTAACTCATTTGATCCTTGCAGTGACCCTGGGAGGTGTGATTGACTGGGGCAGAACATACCTCCCCTGGGAGCCGGAACCCAGAAGGCTGCCCAGAACCCCCTAACCAGCTGAGAACTTTCCTTAAATGCTTGGCTTCACAGCAGTGTTCTAACCAGTAGTGGAATGGCTGTGAGGCTGTGAGGAGTTGCAGGTCTCCCCGTGAAAAGGGTCTCTTGCTCCTTGAAATGGGGGTGCTCTTGAGCGTTCAGATCCTATCCTAGGTGCTTCCATAAAGCCTGCAGTTTCTTGGCCAGGGGCCAGAGGCCCAGGAGCACAAGACAGGGGCAGCCCCGGTGGTGATTTACTGAGGCACCAAGAGACAGGGCTCTGACATCTGCAGCCCCAGGGACCAGATTCCATCTTTGTGGCTCTCCACGCTATGGGAACTGGCAGTGGGATTGGAACCCTGCAAGGCAGGAGTCCCAGATTCTCCCACAGTAAGTACTGGAGTGATAGAATTGATGGAACTCCGACCATATGCAAGCCCCCATCATGCCTCTGTGTCATTTGCATATCTGTACATACTTGCTTAATATGCCAAGGATGATCTTTGAGGCAGAATTGTCATTTGTTTTTTGTTTTTTTTTAAGGTTCTTTTGTTTCCCTTCTGTTCCGCTGGCACTGCTCTACTGACCACCCCTCCCAGTGTCCGACTATCCGTCCCTTCTCTAAAACATGCCGCCTGGGGCTTAGTACTTTTGAAACTGCTAGTGGACAATGCTCTTCTTAAGTTAACGCTTTTTTTTTTTTTTTTTTTAAGTTAACGCTTATTTGTGGAGCTCCTACTCTGCTGCTATAGGAGGGGAGGTGGGAAGATCCAAAGGAGCTGGACCCTACCGTTGGTGGTTTAGAATCCGGTTGGTGTGTCTGGGCGGGGGACTCAGTAATGACACAGCAGTCAAGGCCTGGGGAAGAATTCTGTTCTTCCCTTCTGCAAATCAGCTGCGGAATGCCGAGACAACTTCAAGTATCAATTCTGGGTTGGCTTAATGCATTGTTCTCAAACTTGGACACTCAAAAATTTTGGAGGATCCCAAAGAACTTTTGTTTATATGGATTATATCTACTATATCCTGTATAATCCAGCCTGTATTAGAAATTAAAACAGAAAATTTCAAAACACAAGACTGCACAAGCACACAATCCATTATTTGTTAGAGCAATATTTGTCACACATGATGCAACTTCTGGAAAATTCTGTATACTCATGAGAGAATGAGAATGAAAAAGACAAATAACGTCTTAAAATTTTTATGAGGAGAGTTTTTGATTTTGCAGACTGCCTGGAAAAGTCTAGGGGATCCATAGGGGTTCCCTTACCACAGGTTGAGTACTGCTGGGGTACAGGATATTGGTTCTTTTGGCATCAAAGTTGTGAAGATTCTAACAGAGCACCTGGAAGTCTGTTGAAGCCTTGATCAATGACAGGAATTCTCCTTTAAAAAAATCCTTGGTAAAGGGGCGCCTGGGTGGCTCAGTTGGTTAAGCGACTGCCTTCGGCTCAGGTCATGATCCTGGAGTCCTGGGATCGAGTCCCATATCGGGCTCCTTGCTCGGCAGGGGGTCTGCTTCTCCCTCTGACCCTCCCCCCTCTCATGTGCTCTCTCTCTCATTCTCTCTCTCAAATAAATAAAATAAAAAATCTTAAAAAAAAAAAAATCCTTGGTAAAGTAGGAGAGGATGAAAGTAACTTTCCTTTACCCTCTTAAGGTTCGGTTTTGGGAGCCTGCAAATTAAACTGACAAAAGACCCATTAACAGGAGAAAAGGCATACACATTGTATTTGATGTTAATATTTAATTTTTGGGTGCATGGAGGCCTTTGTAGAAAAAAGTGAAGACCCAGAGAAGTGGGTAGGCCAGGTGCTTATATACTGTTCTAACCAGTGATGATAAATTATGGAGAAATGATGATACAAAGGAAAAGGGGTTTAGGTTTCTGGGGCAGTAAATTGTGGGGAGGGAAATATATGGGGGAAACTCATAAAAGATAAGGGTTACGTTACTAAGGTTTGCTTGTGCAGACCCGTGGCAGTGCTGACCTTCTGTCTCCAGTGATAAGCCTTGTTCTCCTGGTGTGGGAGATGGAAGGGGGAGCACCTTCACCGACAGTTTATGTCCTGCTTGTAGGCAGATAGGAAGAGGGCAAAGAGCTCTGTCTGGTGTTTGCTGCTTAATTGCCTTCCACTCAAAATAATCGTTATGCAAAAGTAGCATATTTTAGGGTGGCATGTTCTAATCCCCTTCAGTAAAAATAATAGTAGTAACCGGCTATACTAGATACTGAGTTAGCAGTTTCTAAGATTGTCTCCTCTGGAAAGTTCTGGCAGCTTTAAAGTTCAGTAAGCCTGAGCATGTCCAATCCTGGGCCAAGCAGTCAGAGAAGACTCACCTGCCAGTGCTGAGCCCCGTTGGCTGAGGCAGCCTTATGGGGGATCGCATGAGAGGCCAGGCTTCAATGGGGCAGCAGCAAAGGAAACTGAAGAGCCAAGGCCAATGGGCCCAAGAGAAGGGGCCAGAAAGAGCTGCCTATTCACCCCACTTCCCCCAACCCAGGCTGCAGAACAGGACCTCCGGAGGTGAAAGAGCCACGAGGCTGCTCTGTGGGACTGAGGAGAAGAGGGTGCTGGGGAGGCTGCCCCGGGACCGAAGGCAATATCTCCGGGGTGCAGCTAGGAGGGACAGGGTAGGCCCCCTGGGCCGGTGAGAGCACGCAAGTGACTGGCGGGGAAATGAGAAGAGCTTCCTGCACACGACCAGCTCCAGGATATAAGAGCTGACCCGAGGGAGGGAAAAGGATTTCTCTCCTTCAGGTGGTGACCGAGCTCGCGGCTCCCATTCTGCCTCTGCCCTTCAGCCTCCACTCCCTGACCCTGCAGCTCTGGCTCTGTGTGGCGCTGCTGCTCCCTACACAGGACTAGCAATGCTTTAGCCAGGGGGGCCGGCACAGAGCAGCCTCCTTGGGCCCAGTTTCAATGCCATGCCCCCCACCCCCCCCGAAAGCTTCTCTGACCCTATCCAGTTAAAAGGAACCCTCTTTTCCTTGGAGGTCCTGTAAACCTCTGTTTAGCACTTAATTCTTCCTGCTTTATATCATAAACATGAATAGAGCCTGTCTCCACTAAATCGGGAACTCCTTAAGGGCAGGCATCTTGTCTTACCAGCATTTGTCTACCCCTTCCAGGGCCTAGCCTGGTTCCTTGCACACGGCAGGTTTTTAAATGATGTTCATGGAAATAACTTATGCATATCATTTCTTTCCATCCTTCCTTGCCCCACAATCTCTTTGGAAACTCCTACATCCGGTCCTGAGCCTGAGCTGCCACTTTTTGCAGAGCTGAGAGCTGACCCAGTGATAGGAGAGGGCAGAGGTTGCTGCAGAGGATGTGCCCACTCCAACCCTCTGGCCTCTCACGGCAGGCTTGGTGTGGCCCAACCTGCAAAGAGGGGACCTCTTTATACCCATTCCTTCTCCTTTGCCTTAGCCACTGTCCGTTGCTGGCTCTTGTCACTGCCCCTAACCATGTCCACCTCAGGGGACATCCCACCTAGGGGTGGGAAAGCGGGGCGTTGAAGTGGGTCCTCTCCCCCGCTGACTGTTCTTCATTCATTACACAAAGGCCTATTGAGCATCTACCATGTGCCAGGCACTGTTCTAGGTACAGGGACCCAGCAATGAATGAGACAGGCAGACAGCCAGCTTTGTGGTGTTCAAGAGCATTATCCCAGATAGGACTAGAACTTCTGATAAATGTCAGAGGCTGTTGAAGGCATTGGGCAAGGAAATTGCAAAGTCTAACATGGTTTTAGAGATTATTGGCAACGGGAATGAAGTTTCACTCACCTCTGATGTCTGATCATGACCATGCTTCCTTCTCAGGTGTATGAACTGAATGGGACCATCCATAGCCAAGAGTGGTCAGTGAGGACTTACAGAGAAGTGGCTTCTTTGTTTGCGAAAGAGCATCCTGGGTTTATTGGAATCAAACTCATTTATTCGGATCACAGGTGAGAGAGAATATGGCTGAAGCTGCAGGACTTGGGAGAATGGGTGGGCTGCGGGCAGAGCCACTAGGAAGGGAGGGGAGGAGAGGGAGAAAGAGGGAGGCTGAGAGGCTGGCATCAGAGACCTACCCCCAGGGCCAAAGAGCCATGGGCTCAGCGGGTACATTCGCAAATGGGTGCAAACATCTACCTCTAAAGTCACTTCTAGTTTGAATCTTTGCAACTAAGTTGAAATGAAGAACTGTAGCAAATTTCCAGATAATTCTAGGCCCTGGCCCATGTTGGCCTGGGTGACTCAGTTATGGATATGTTTTTGCCTGTATGTTCAGGTAACTGGCTCATTTCCTTGTTTGAATTGGGCCCTGGGGTTCTGCCTGATGTGTGCTGTGGGTGGCTGTGTGCAAGGCCTTGCCTGGTGACCCGGCCCTGAGTGACAGCTATCTCAGAGTCCGTGTGTGGACACCCCACAGGATGATGTATGTGGGACCTGGTAGTGTGAACAAGGACCCACTCTTCCCTCAAACAAGCACAGAAAGCTTTATAGCTTAATTTTCCTTCTGATTGTACGGAAGGACAGCTCTCTCCTCCTGTCAAAGGGCAGCCAGTCTAAAGCCTGTGACCCATCCACAGGGCTGGAGATGCGGGGGCAGCAATCAGATGGGGATCACACTGAGTCAGGGCTTGGAGGGTGGGGGGGCAGCTCCTTCATTTGCTCAGCCTACCCTAGAAGCTGGACTCCGGAGGGCAGTCAGACTCCGCCCCGCCTCATCACTGCTGAATCCCCTTCCCTCCTTGTGAGGGCTTGGGGGGACCCCACAGGAGCAGGGGTCCATCCCTGTGTGCTAGGCAGCTGGGATGGAGCTGGAACGCTGGGGCCCCACTGGTTCCCCTCAGAGGCTCCCTGGGAGTCAGCGGTGGGAGGGTGTGAGGGCTGGGCTGCAGTTGGTCAGTGCTCCGTGTTCCCTTGGAGCTCTGTAGGAGAGGGAGTGAGCACTATGGGGGAAGGTGGCAGGAGAAATTTAGGCCCCCAGAACTGAGGAACAGTGAGCCAGCTGCTGTGCAAAGACCTTTGTCCTGTCACAGAGTTGTAGCAGACTTTTCCCTTCGGTGCTTCTGTTGTCATGCTGTTTGCCTCATCCCTATCTCGGACTTGAACAGAGAGGGTGTGGAGAGAAGACAGTTCGCTTATATGGTTTCTGGAGTGCCCAGGGCCTTGCTGATTGAACGGGGGGCAGAGGACATAGCGTTGCCAGGCCCAGCTGACCGGACAGGGACCTGAGTGATCTGCTGCATTCCCTAGGTGCCCAGTGACCAGAGAGCTGGGCTCTGTACTGCACCCACTTCTGGGAGCCACCTTCTCACGGATGCAGGGCAAGTTTTGGACGAGGCCTCTTTGCTTCATCCAAATGTAGATAAATGATGCGTATCCCATGGGTCTCCCTTCCTCACTTGTTTTCAGACACTGTGGGTCTTTCTGGAGCCAGCCAGAGTCCTCGATAGGGTTGGATTTGGGCGAAACAGCTCACAGATGTAGCCACTGGTAGGGATCACAAGAGCAGGCCGGGGTCATGTGGGCAGTGGGGAGGGGCTGCTGAGGACCCCCCAGGTGCTGGCGGAGCCACTCCAGGGTACACAGCACCACCAACGCCAAGTCACGCTGTCGCCCCTGCTTCTCTCTGTCTCTCTCACAGAATAAAAAATGTGTCCTTCATCGTGAAATCCGTCCAAACAGCCGTGATGCTTCGAGCCATGTTCCCCAGGATGGTGTCAGGGTTTGACCTGGTAACGACTGTGCACGACGAAGCTGTCTGAGAGTGGGGTCCCACAGGCAGCTCCTCCTGAAGGCCTTGGCGGCTCCCACGGAAATCCTCCGCAGAGGCGCAGGCCTGGCCAGAGTTTAGCGCTGGCCTTCTCTGGGGGCCTGCAGGAGGATGGCAGTCACAAGAGAAAGGGGTGCAATAAGGGCCAGAAGGCTGAAAGGGGGAGTTCCAGAATAAGGAGAATTCAAGGAGGTTGGGCAGTAATGGTGGGCTTACTCCCATTCCCCTGCCCTCCGCCCTCTTTCTAGCCCACGTTGCCCACCCACAGCTGGCTCTTAAAACTGTAGCACATTGGGGGGGGGGTATGTGTGTCCTGGAAGCAGAGATGGGGCTAATCCTGGGCAAAACTGTCCCCTGCCCCTCCACCAAATCAAAGCCAGCCAGGGCACACTTCCCAGATGACAGCTCATCAATCGCATTAAGGAAGCTAAATTAATTTGAACTAACTGGCTGAAAGGCACTCCTGACTCCCTTTTATAGAATCTGTACATTTTACCTGAGTCTGTGCTTAAGCTCTTATTTTCAGACCATCCAGAGCTCAAAGGGGTAGATTTCAAAGGCTCATTTTGTTTGGACCTGGGATGGCCTCCTAGGATCCCTGGGGGTTGCTCAAAGGGTCTGGCCTCTCCTGAAAGGGGCAGAAGGCCCCCTCATCCCACCTTTTCCATCTGTGTGCAGCACTGAAAAGGGGGCTGAGAAGGAGCACCTCTAGTATAGAGCTTCCAGAACAGTCCCTACAAGGACTGTAATGGACAAGTCCCGAGGGAAATTGGGGTTGGAAGGGGGATAGGCAGTTGTTCAAAGGGATCTACTCACAAGCTCCAACTCTCTTTCAAGCCTGCACTCCATTCTACTACATTGAATATCCGTATTTGGCTTATTATAAAAATGTGTCATTGATTGTCCCCCACCCCCAACAAATTAAAATAGGCGTCCTGAAGGAGGTACCTTTTTATCCTAAGGCACCCTTACTCTTGGCACACAGCTACAAAACCCTGGGGGTATGTGTGGTTTAGTTTGAAAAGCATAATTTTGTTGTAGTGACAGCTGAGGCATGGACCAAGCAGATGGCTCCATGTCCTCTCCTCTGTGTTCTGCAGGTGGGGCGTGAGGACACTGGCCACTCCTTGTATGACTACAGGGAGGCTTTGATGATTCCCACCTTGCATGGCGTTAAACTGCCTTACTTTTTCCATGCTGGAGAGACAGGTGAGCCATATGGAGACAAGCAGGACAAAGGAGGTGATCAATAGGAGGGCTCCTCATCATCATTCAAGAGAACTGATAGGATCCTGGGGCAGTATTAAAACTGTTGATAGTCCTTTTATGACACTTGTCCATTTCATATGCATTATTTCGCTTAATCCTGATGGCAACCCTTGGAGAAGGAATAGCAATGATAATAACAGTATCTGGCACTTTACATATTTCTTTTCTTTCTTTTTTTTTTTTTTTAAAGATTTTATTTATCTGTTTGACAGAGAGAGAGCACAAGCAGGGAGAGCAGCAGGCAGAGGGAGAGGGTGAGGGAGAGGGAAAAGCAGACCCCCTGCAGAGCAGGGAGCCTGACACGGGACTCCATCCCAGGAACCTGGGATCATGACCTGAGCCAAAGGCAGACGCTTAACCTACTGAGCCATCCAGGCGCCCCACATATATTATTTCTAATTCTCACCCCAGTCCTGCTAGGAAGGTGTTTTTATCCCTATTTTATTTTATTTAAAAGATTTTTTTATTTATTTGGGGGGAGGGGCAGAGGGAGAGAGAATCTCAAGCTGACTCCCCGTTAAATGTGGAGCTGGACACCAGGCTCAATCTCAAGACCCTGAGATCATGACCTGAGCTGAAATCAAGAGTTGGATGCTTACCCAACTGAGCCACCCAGGCACCCTTCTTCCCATTTTATAGTTGAAGAGCCCAAGTCTCCAAACATAGAGTGGTTAGTCCAAGGGCAAGGAGCTAGTCATTAGTGAAGCTTGAATTTGAGCCCTTTCTGATGATCTCCATTTTATAATGCACAAATTATGCTTAAAGAGATTAATTCACCTGTCCAAAGTCATACACGGGTTAAGTGATAGAAGAGGGACTAGAACCAGGACTGCTCTAACAGCTAGGAGGCTCTGTCCACACTCACCAGGTGCTGAAGAGGAGACCCCACCCAGCTCAAGCAGGCCTGCTGCTATTGTTTCTGAAATGCCATTAGCCTAGCCACATCTTTGTTCCCCTAAGCTCACTCCACAGGCTCATAGGTCATCTCTCAGACCTTCTCATATTACAGTCCTTAAAATGTGTAAACCTTAAGCAAAAGGAGTCCCAGATCATGGCTGCAATTTCAGGTCAAAATGAAGATACCAGGAGGAAAGCTTGCTGCTGCATCCCACCGGGTGTCCCTGAGTACCTTAGGCACCTGTCATCCTTAGAAGACCAAGGAGATAAGTGAAGAGCAGTGGGGGCTTGAATTTCACAACCAAGTTCAAACCAACTCTCAGAGGAAGGGTCCATGTACATTAATCTCTTTTTTCCTGACATTTCAAGTCATTTTGAGTCCAATTTAGATCAAAGTTGTTCTAGGAGATTTGAAGAATTGTTTTGGGGGGATGGGATTAAGGGGGAGGGGTTGTTAACCTTGAAGAACTTGTGGTCTAGTTGGGAAAATCATACTTACCTGTGTGAAATCATTTCAACAGTATGAAACACCGTAACAGGATCTAACCACATTCTAAGATGCATGGCCCTAGGAGAGGATTTTGCCAGGAGCTGGGTATTTAATACCCAAGAGTCATGTTCTTTTTTTTTTTTTTTTTTAAGACTTCATCCACTTATTTGACAGAGAGAAACACAGCGAAAGAGGGAACACAAGCAGGGGGAGTGGGAGAGGGAGAAGCAGACTCCCTGTGGAGCAGGGAGCCTGATGTGGGGCTCGATCCCAGGACTCTGGGATCATGACCTGAGCCGAAGGCAGGCGCCTAACGACTGAGCCATCCAGGCGCCCGAGTCATGTTCTTATTTTTAAAAAGGAAGAGGGGTGCCTGGGTGCCTCAAGCGGTTAAGTGTCTGCCTTCAGCTCAGGTCATGATCCCAGGGTCCTGGGATCAAGCCCCACGTTGGGCTCCCCGCTCAGCGGGAGCCTGCTTCTCGCTCTCCCTCTGCCACTCCCCCTGCTCGTGTGTTCTCTCTCTCTCTCTCAAATAAATAAAATCTTTAAATGAAATGAAAAGGAAGAGATCTGGGGTGCCTGGGTGGCTCAGTCAGTTAAGCGTCTGCCTTTGGCTCAGGTCATGATCCTGGAGTCCCAGGATCGAGTCCTGCCTCGGGCTCCCTGCTCAGTGGGCAGGGAGTCTGCTTCTCCCTCTCCCTCTGTTCCTCCCCCTGCTCATGCTCACTCTCTCTCTCATATAAATAAATAAAATATTAAATAAATAAATAGGGAGCGATCTTTGAAAAGAAAGTTCTAGATTGGAAACCAGTGAAAATCCACCTGAAACACATACCCTAACCAGCAGTGGGAATTCTGGGGTTTTATTCCTAACAGAAAAGGGGAATTTTCATACTTTAAATATAGATCAGTTAGGATGCTTTTGGCTGCCAGGGATGGAATACACACATTTAATAGGTTGTTATTTTTTTTAAGATTTTATTTATTTGACAGGAAGACAGCGAGAGAGGGAATACAAGCAGGGGGAGTGGGAGAGGGAGAAGCAGGCTTCCTGCGGAGCAGGGAGCCCAATGCAGGGCTTGATCCCAGGACCCTGAGATCATAACCTGAGCAGAAGGCAGATGCTTAAGTGACTGAGCCACCCAGGTGCCCCAAGATCATCTATTATTTTACATAATAAGTGACCTCTGCTGTCCTCATCAAGTCCAGAGTTTCACCTTATTTGGTTGTCAGGTAGTCAAATTACATTCAGGTGTAACCAATTCAATGAAGCAAAAGACAAGATATTTCCTCCAGGGCATCTCCTTTTATCAGGAAGGAAGCCAAAGAGCTCCCCACAAATAACCTTCCAGACCAGCATTAGGACCATCCTAGCTGCAAGGGAAGCTGGGAGAGTCAGGACCTTTTATTTTCACCCTCCAAAGAACGTCCTGCCAGCAAGGAAGATACAGTGGGGGTGGCTGGTAAATAGGCAGGCAACAGTATCTGCCACCATTTTGTGCTGGTCATTGTGATCTTGCAATTGATGTTGCAGTTGATATTGTTGAAGATATAAATTGAGTAAGTACACACAAGTAATTATATTGAGAGAGTTTGCAACACACTGTTGTAAAAATAATAAAATTCCCAGAAAATAGCTCTGGAAACAAACAAAAAATGGAAAGAAAGAATATAGACTGTGGAGTCAGATAGACCAAGGTTTGAAACCCAGTCTTACTACTTAACTGAATATGTTCCTTCAATTTATAAAGCCTGTATAAGTTTCAACTTCTTCATCTGTTACATACATACATACATAAAATAAAGGCTTGCCATACCTTTCGTTAGCATTGTTACAAGGAAAATGCGTATGTGTGTGAATGTTTGTGTGTGAATGTTCTTTGATCTGGAGCCTTTATCTGAGGATGGTCTTTGGGCCAGATCCATCTGAGTGAAGACTATCCCTTTTTCCCCAGACTGGCAGGGTACTTCCATAGACAGAAACCTTCTGGATGCTCTACTACTGAACTCTACCAGGATTGGCCATGGATTTGCTTTGACCAAACACCCAGCAGTCTGGGCTGACTCCTGGAAGAAGAACATCCCCATAGAAGTCTGTCCCATCTCCAACCAGGTATGCGTGATCCATGCAACCAACCCTCCAATCTCAGCCTCTGTTCTGATTTCCCAAACTTTTTCCTGTATAATTTCTTTTTTAATATTTTTTATTTATTTGACAGAGAGAGACACAGTGAGAGAGGGAACACAAGCAAGGGGAGTGGGAGGGGGAGAAGCAGGCTTCCCTCCGAGCAGGGAGCCCGATGCGGGGCTCAATCATAGGACCCTGGGATCATGACCTGAGCCGAAGGCAGACGCTTAACGACTGAGCCACCCAGGCACCCTACTGTATAATTTCTTGCTCCTTAGCTCACTTATTTTCTATATTCCTCCACTGTCTCACTCCCATTAATAATTATTTAGGAATGACCCCTTGCCTAACACATTCATAACAATGAGGCAGCAGTGAGGGTCCCCAGTGGGGTAGAATTTGGGGCAAAGCGATAGACAAAGCTAAAGGGACAGTAAGGAAGACCAGTGGAGTGGGAGGGGCCATTGGATACTGCTGTTCCCACAGATGCTTGGGGTTCTTTGTGCACCTGCCTGTCTTGCTCTGTTCAGGAGAGCTGCTCTGAGCCGGACCAAGAGAGACCAAATGTTTGTGCTTGTGAAGAAACTTGGAGAAAATTAGGAAGAGTACAGGACTGGCTCTATTCCTGTGTTGTACCCAGAAGTCATCCTAATGTTCAGTGGTGATGAAGATAAGAAAGGAGCTCGTTAGGGCGCCTGGGTGGCTCAGATGGTTAAGCATCTGCCTTCGGCTCAGGTCATGATCCCAGGGTCCTGGGATCGAGTCCCGCATCGGGCTCCCTGCTCCTTGGGAGCCTGCTTCTCCCTCTGCCTCTCTCTCTCTCTCTGTCTCTCATGGATAAATAAAAATAAAAAAAATCTTTAAAAAAAAAGAAAGGAACTGGTTATGCTCATGGTCTTGCCTCTCTTGTGACAACTCTTTTTATGGGTCAGAGTTTGTCTTTCTCCTTTGCCTCTTATTGGCAGGTTCTGAAACTGGTGTCTGACTTGAGAAACCACCCTGCCGCTGTTCTGATGGCCACTGGGTACCCCATGGTGATCAGCTCTGATGACCCAGCTGTCTTTGGTGCCAAAGGTTTATCCTATGATTTCTATGAGGCCTTCATGGGCATTGGGGGAATGGCGGCCGATCTGAGGACACTCAAACAGCTGGCCATGAACTCTATCAAGTGAGTATCCTGTGTACTTCCCAGATCCCCAACTCCCTCTTCCATCCCACAACTTGTGTTTATCTCTCTTAGAGTTTGGGGGCAGAAGCCTGGAAGGTTTCTGTGTGTTTTCTCCACGTCGCCTCGGTTTCATTATTGCTCTTGGACTGGGGAGCAATGTGCCCTGCAAGCATCTGAGATCCCCTCACCTGTTCCCCAACCCTTTCTCCTGACCTGAGTGCCTTTTCTCCTGCAGGTTCAGCACCTTGTTGGATATTGATAAAAAGGCTGCCATGAAAACCTGGGAGGAGAGATGGAATATGTTTGTAGCCGACCTGGCAAGGAGGCCAAAGTGAGAAGCTAGCCGTTTATTACCCTAGTCCTCTGCTCCTCTCTGCAAGCTGTTCTCACCTTCCATCAATCATGCTTGAACCCACTCCAGTGTAGTTGGTACCTCCATTTCTTCATCAGAACTAACCTCATGAAGGTCATCAATGGCCTCCACATTGCTTGACCTCTCAGAAACACTTAAACAGTCTACCAAACTCATCTTTTTGAAATATCCTTTTCTCTCAACCTCAGTGACATCAACTCTTTTGGTTTCCTCCTTTCTCTCTGGCCATTGCTTCCGGGGTCCCTTTTCCAGATGCTCTTCTCTATCAGATCTCTGTGTTGCATTTCCTCAGGGCTTAGTTTTGCCTCTCCTCTGTTCATGTCTCTGCTTCTCTCCTCTTCTCTCTCACTCTATAGTCTTTTCCTAGGTAGTCTCATCCACTCCTTTGCTTTTAAATACCATTTATTTGCTGATGATTACCAATTTATTTATTCATTTGGAAGGTTCACAGGAATCTCAAAACGTACTATGTGCAATTCTGAACTCAATCTCTTCCCTTTCAACCTTTTCCTGATCTTTCTCATCTTGGTAAATGGCATCTCCATCCATTCCACCCAGTTGCTCTACGTAGAATTTTTCAGTGAAATTCTTGATACTGCTCTCTCCCCTGTTCCCTACATCAAAATGTATCTTGAATCCTCCATGCCTCTCTATCTACATTGCTATTGGCTGAGTTCAAGCCACTATCACTTCTTGTCTGAGTTACAATAGCTTCTTAATTGATCTCTCCTTTCTTCTCTTTGCCTTCCTCATTTCATTTTTCACAGAGCAATGACTTTTCAAAAATTAAATCAGGTTACTCCATTGCTTACAACTCAGTGCACTTAGAAAAACCCAAATGTTTCAACAGGGCATATAGCATCCTATTTAACCTGGATCCCTTCCAGCATCATTCTACCCCGGTCTCCTCTAGTGTACCAGATTCTGGCCACACTGGTCCTTTGTTTCTCAAATATCCCAAACTCTATGCTTCATCAGTCTTTTCTCATTCTCTCTGCCTGGGATATTCTTTCTTTCCACTTTTATCTAACTGACTCCTGTTTACCCTTCAGGTTTCACCTTTAATGTCACTGTCTCAGAAGTTTCCTAGACCCCTAACCTGTTAATATCTCTCATGGCACCTTGCTTTTTTCCTTCATGACTCTTATCATAATTTGTAATTATATATTTATTTCTCTGTTTATGGTCTCCCTCCACCAGAGTGTAAGCTCCATGTGGGCAGGTACTAATGATTGTTTCCTGTACACTGTGAACCCAGAGCCTAGCTCCATGCCCCAAACCTAGTCAGTACTGAATAAAAGATTTGTTAAATGATTGGATATAATATTGAGCTGGTTGCTGAAGCAGGAGGGAACAGAGCAGAGTCTCCTCAAAGAAAAGACCTCATGTGATCCAATTCTGGCTCCTAGCCTGTTCTTCAGGAAAAGGAAGGCAAGAAGCCAGCCCTGTCTTTACTTGACTAAAGGAAGAGAAGGAGGGTCAAAGAATTCCTTAGAAGTTGCAGGTGGATTCAAGTGTCCTCATCCATCACCCATCACCTGCACCTGAGCTCAAAGGCAGCAGCCAACACTCTCTCCATTAGTAGTTTATCACTGTTTGGTTCATGACGCTGGAAAAAGTCTTGCTGATTAGGGGTCCTCAACCACAGGCTGGCACCCAGATGGAACGGTCTTTGATTTATTGCCTTAGCCAATCCCAGGAGATAGTACATAGGTCCCAACTCAGCTGACTTTTTATTTAATAAATGGTGAAAATGGAACTTAGCAGAATGGACTTCTGTAGCAAGTTGTCATGACTACAGGGGTCTCCCAGGAGTGTAAGGTCTCTGACCTGGACTTGGTGTGATCTCTGATTTGGCAAATTAAACCAGCTACTAGTCTTGTCTTCATGCCTGGTTCAATAGGCTGAGTCCTAGCAGAGAACTAGAAACATCAACAGAACCAGATGTTAAGTTAGGAAGATCTGGGAAACAGGTTCTAGCCCCCTTGGAACTAAGTAATATTTCTGCCAGGAGTTGAGTCATTAAATCTGATTTCACTTATTCCTCCTGTAGGACTTCCCAGAAGGTACCCTGACATATGTTTTTTGGGAAAACTTGTGTGTTAATTGAATTTTTGTAAATGAAATCATGCTGCACCTGGGGCCTTGCTATTTATTTAAAGGAAATCTGAAGCAAAGCTCTTCTGTTAAAACATATTTTGTAATTTGAATTATGTAGTCTATATTTATTTATTTATTGGAATAAGGTTAAATGCTTTTTCCTTCTTTGTCAGGTGAATTGTCTGGCCTGGAAAATCCTAATGGCCAGGGACACCAAGAGTCCCTGACTTGCCAGGCTTATTGTACAAGTCCCCATTATCTGGCCCATGATGAATGCCCTGGTCCAGCCCCCTCCTCCTGGGTCCTGGAGCTTTTCATCAGTTGGCACAGCTCCCAGGGAAGGGCAGGGAGACTTCTCAAAATTCAAACTGAGGGAATGTTGTTGGAGATGCAAATCATCCTGTTTCCCAGCAGGTGAGAGTTTGGGACCCAGCCTTAGGGAAAACCATGGAACATATTTCTTTTTATCTCGAAATAATGTGAAACCTTCAGAAAAGTTGCAAGAATAGTACAAAGAACTCTAACATACTCCTTGTCTAGGTTCCCCAATTATTGACATTTTACAACATTTGCTATACCCTTCTCTCTGTATATATATATCTGTATCTCTTTCAGTGTCTGCGTAATAGATCCTATTTTTTCTAACCAATTGAGACTTAAGATACCATTATGACCCATTGCTCGTAAACACCGCAGTGCACATTTACTAACGACAGTGTCATTCTCCTGTGTAATCACAGTATAACCACCCAAAGCAGGAAATTAACATTGATAAGATACTACCATCTGGCCCTGGCCCTTCCAGGCATATTTCTTTTCTGTCCCAGAACCCAACCCAGGATCACATATTGCACTTAGTTATACTCTCTCTTGTGTCTCACTGTGGAACAGTTCTTCAGTCTTTCCTTGTCTTTTGTGACCTTGACCTTTTTGAAAAGTACAAAAAATTATTTGGTGGAGTATGTCTCATTTCAAGTCTGTGTAATGTTTCCTTGTGAAGAGATTCCAGTTTATACATTTTCAGGGGGAAGGCCTCAGAAGTGATGCTTTGTCCTTCTCAGTGCAACACATCCGAGGGCACATGGATCAGGGCCTGTGGAGGTGGTCTGCACCAGCAAACAACAAACAGCTGCTGAAATTTCAGCCTGTTGTGAAACCAACAGTGGTCTGAAACTGATCTTTGTGGGAGTTTTTTTTATAACTTTTTTTTTAAATGTAAGCTCTATCTATCACTAGGGTTCATGGATTCTGATTCTATTCAATGGACTATACTCGAACACTATCGTTATTTCTTTTAAGATGCTCACACTGTTCCAGATTTGGCCATGGGAACTCTGTTAAACTGGCTCCTGTGACTCTGATAAAATCTTTTTTTTAAAGATTTTATTTATTTATTTGACAGAGAGAGACATAGCGAGAGAGGGGAAATGGGAGAGGAAGAAGCAGGCTTCCCATGGAGCAGGGAGCCCAATGTGGGGCTCAATCCCAGGGCCCTGGGATCATGACCTGAGTCAAAGGCAGACGCCCAACGACTGAGCCACCCAGGCGCCCCGACTCTGATAAATTCTTATAATTTTTTGAGAACTTCCTTATTTTTTTTTTAAGATTTTATTTATTTATTTGAGAGAGAGAATAAGAGATAAAGCATGAGAGGGGAGAGGGTCAGAGGGAGAAGCAGACTCCCTGCTGAGCAGGGAGCCTGATGCGGGACTCGATCCTGGGACTCCAGGATCATGACCTGAGCTGAAGGCAGTCGCTTAACCAACTGAGCCACCCAGGCGCCCAAAGTATTTTATATATTTATTTATCTGACAGAGAGAGAGAGACGGCTTGAGAGGGAACACAAGCAGGGGGAGCGGGAGAGAGAGAAGCAGGCTTCCTGCTGAGCAGGGAGCCCGATGGGGGCCTCCATCCCTGGACCCTGGGATCATGACCTGAGCTGAAGGCAGACGCTTAACGACTGAGCCCCCAGGCGCCCCTGAGAACTTCCTTATTTTTTGACACAATTAAATATTCTAGCTTCATTTTGTACTTTCCTTGTCTCATACTGGACATGAGCTCTTCTCCCAAAGAACTTTGGCTCCTTTTAGTAGAGAATATTTAGAAACCTTGACCTGAGCATTAGATGTGCTGATCTTGGGAAAGAGGACGTTCTGGGAGTCTGGACATTTGCTATACCCTTCTCTCTGTATATCTGTATATAAATATAAATATAATTTATATATGTGCATATGTAACTATAATTTATATTGTTAAAAAGAAATCCACACTCCCAAAATGGTGTCACTTAGGCCAAGTTACCAAACTGGGGCTTAATACCTAACCTAACTGCAGTTTCAACTTCCTTCAGAAATGTAAGTCTTAACTGGTCAGTCAGGAATTTTCTAATTAGTACCAATGAGATAATCTACCACATGGGCCCTCTCCATCCCCCAAAGATGAGGTAATCCACCTAATAAGAACCCATGCCCTTCACTGTAAGGGGAGATGACCTTGCCTGGACCGATCTTTTCTTTTGCTAATAACTTCTTGCCCCACTGTCTTTCTTATAAAAATCTTCCATTTTATATGGCTCCTCAGAGTTCCCCTCTCCTTGCTAGATTGGATGCTGCCTGATTCTGTGAATCACTTAGTAAAGCCAATTAGATCTTCATATTTACTCAGTTGAATTTTTGCTTATTAACAGTATATATTAAAACACACACATATATTTATACATAAGCATTTACATCTATTTCCAAATTTATGTATATTAAAAAATCGTGAGTTTGCAGGGTGCCTGGTTGACTCAGTTGGTGGAGCCTGTGACTCTTGATCTTGGGGTTGTGAATTCAAGCCCCACCTTGGGCCTAGACCTTACTTAAAAAAAGCAAACAAACATGAGTTTGCACCCATATCTCTCCTTCCATTCCATACCGTGGGTTTATTCTGGCCTCAGCCCTTCCCATATCTAACTCTATTCCCCAACAGTGAGAAACCCAGCTCCCACTACCCTCAATGTATCTTCATAGTTCCTGATTCCCTGTGTATGTGGTCCCTCTTCACCCCCCACTACCGCCTCCTCAGGTGGCCCTGCAGGTCCCTCTGGTCCCAGATGCCTCATGGGAAAGGAGGGGAACCAATAAACAAAAGGGAAGGGAAGGGAAGGTAAGGGAAAAAGATTTGGAAGAAGGAGAGAACAGGTGGACTTCTTAGAGTTTGAAGAGATCTCTAAAAGGGAACAGATTCACTGGTGTTACTGAAGCTCCCTCTCTCACTGTGTCTCTGTCAAATAAATAAATAAAATTAAAAAAATAATAAAATTCTTTTTCTTTAAGAGGGTCCTTCAAATATGTATAAGCCTCAGGGTCCCACAAAATCTGGGTCTGGGTCTTGCTCTAGCTCAGCTCTTCATTTGGAATGAGGAAAACAAGGGGAAGGTATGTTGGCTGAAAAGACTAGCAAAACAGATAAACATTATAGGGTCTTAGCCTGAAAGGGATCCTGAAAGCTATGTAAATCATCGCCGCTTCTGGAAGAGCAGCCCAAATAATCAGGAAGCTGTGCCTGCTTAATTTTTAAAGCTCACCAGAGTAGGATTCTGTAACATGCCTCAGCCACCCAGTCCAGAATCCCAGAATGTCCCTTTTCTCAAGATCAGGACTTTTTAAAAAATATTTTACTTATTTATTTATTTGTCAGAGAGAGAGACAGCACAAGCAGGGGGAGTGGGAGAGGGAGAAGCAGACTCTCTGCCGAGCAGGGAGCCCGATGCAGGACTTGATCCCAGGACCCTGGGATCATGACCTGAGCTGAAGGCAGATGCTTAACTGACTGAGCCACCCAGGCATCCAAGATCAGGATTTTGAATGACTGCTGGGATCCTTGCCTTTCACAAGAATTGATCACTGGAGGATTGGATATATATAACTATCCACAGACCAACATTAAGTTAGCGTGCTGGATTATAAATATTATTTTCACACACACGTAATATGTTCTTTATATAGCATTTGCCCTAAAAATAACTTAACCTTCTTGGTCCTTTCTTCTCTGTCTGGGAAGGGGGTAAATAGAACCTGTGGGGGCTGGCAGAGCTGTTGGGGTGTCCGGGAGCATGGTGGGGACAGGGAGCAATTTCCAACTGGCTTTGCTGGAGCAACATCCATATCACTTAGTGCTTACATGTAATGGTGCCACTGGGGCAGAGCTGCTGAGTTTCATTTCATCCCAGCTGTTAGCCAAAAGCCTCTTCCTCCTCTACCTTCAGGGTGACCTGGATCCAATCTTCCAAAGGGACTTTGCCCGGGGACTGGCCAGAGACCATACATAAGGGGGATGAGACCTGTCCTGGTCCATCCAGACCTTCCTGGGGCTAAGCTCCTCCTGGGGCAGGGAAGGGTAGGAAGACTGGAATTTTTAGATTCATGGAATATTGGAGCTGGGAGAGGCCTAAAGATCATCTTATCTAACTCTGTGTTACAGAGGACTCAGTTAAGGCCCAGAGAGGTTAAACAACTCTCTGGAGGTCACACAGTAGGTAACAGCAGGTTTCCAGAGTCTTAGGTCCGTCCTCACACTACAACACGGGGCTGTTTTCTCTTCCTGTCTGAAGCACCTCTCAGTAACAGGTTTCCATAAACTCCTGGTGGGCCTAGATCAGTTCTCCAGCTCAGAGGGTGGAGTTTGGGCAACCGCAGCCCTTAACTCATCCTGAGACAACCTCTCTACCAGTCCCCTTGCTTGATGAAGACAGAACCATTAGTCCTACTGGGAGCAGCGATCTTCCTTCTGGGACAAGCTGACCTCTCCTGTGACCCCTGGCTCTCCTTTGCCCGAGTTCCAGTCCGGGAAACCGGCTCCGTTTCCTGTCCCCCACCAGGAGGAATGGATCCTTGGAGCCGAGGGCCCCAGCCTTCTCTTTGTCCAGGGTCCCTGGGCAGGCAGAGTGCCTGTCCCGAGAATCTCCGCCAGCCCCCACCCCCACCGCCCCTCAGCTTGCAGACAGCTGTGGCCCTCCGAGACCCCCGTGACTGCCATTTAGTGGGAAATGGCCCAAGACAGAAGCATGCAGAAAGCAAATGGCGATTAGTGTGAGACTGAGGATGGCAAGAAGGACCTTTCCCCGCGGGAGCCTCGTCCTCTCCACCTGTGGCCAGGGACGAGCGGACTGCGGCGTGCTGCTGACCCCTGGTGGCCACTCATGGGACCCCAGAAATGCCCCCAGCATCTCAGAGCTCCTTTCGGTTGTCTTATCCTCTGCTGTCGCCTCCTGTCACTGCTGGGAGTAACACTTAATGTAATAAGTAACATTTAATAATAATAATTTATGATTGTAAAACATGCTTGTGGTAGCAAATTTGTGAACTCCAAAAAGTATAGATGAAACAAAAATCACCCATATTGGGGAGCCTGGCTGGCTCAGTCAGAGGAGCATGTGACTCTTGATTTCCGGGTTCTGAGTTTGAGCCCCAAGTGGGGTGTAGAGTTTACTTAAATAAATAAAACTTAAAAAAAATCACCCGCACTTACATTACTGTTACTATTTTGGTCTCTTTCCTACCCACAGTATAATAGTCCTCAGGGTCTCTTTCCAGCCCCCTGCTTCTGCCTTATCACTTGCCACTACCTCCCTCATATGTACAAATTTAGAGCACATAGTATAGGATGAGGGGGTAGTGCATAATAATTTTTAAATTTTAATATATTTACTTATTTAAAAAAAATTTTTTTAACATATAATGTATTATTTGTTTCAGAGGTACCGGTCTGTGATTCAACAGTCTTGCACAATTCACAGCACTCACCATAGCACATACCTCCCCAATGTCTATCACCCAGCCACCCCATCCCTCCCACCCCCCACCCCTCCAGCAACCCTCAGTTTGTTTCCTGAGATTAAGAGTCCCCTTATGGTTTGTCTCCCTCTTTGGTTTCGTGTTGTTTCATTTTCCCCTCCCTTCCCCTATGATCCTCTGTCTTGTTTCTCAAATTCCTCATATCAGTGGGATCATATGATAATTGTCCTTCTCTGATTGCCTTATTTTGCTTAGCATAATACCCTCTAGTTCCGGGGTGCCTGGCTGGCTCAGTCGGTTAGGCGTCTGCCTTAGGCTCAGGTCATGATCCCAGAGTCCTGGGATCGAGCCCCGCATTGGGCTCCCTGCTCCGCGGGAAGCCTGCTTCTCCCTCTCCTGCTCCCCCTGCTTGTGTTCCCTCTCTCGCTGTGTCTCTCTCTGTCAAATAAATAAATAAAATCTTACAAAAAAATACCCTCTAGTTCCATCCATATCGTTGCAAATGGCAAGATTTCAATTTTTTTGATGGCTGCATAATATTCCATTGTGTATATATACCACATCTTCTTTATCCATTCATCTATTGATGGACATCTTAGCTCTTTCCATAGTTTGGCTATTGTGGACATTGCTGCTGTAAACATCAGGGTGCATGTACCCCTTTGGATCCCTACATTTGTATCTTTGGGGTAAATACCCAGTAGTGCAATTGCTGGGTCCTAGGGTAGCTCTATTTTCAACTTTTGGAGGAAACCATGCTGTTTCCAGAGTGGCTGCACCAGCTTGCATTCCCACTAACAGTGTAGGAGGGTTCCCCTTTCTCCGTATCCTCGCCAACATCTGTTGTTTCCTGACTTGTTAATTTTAGCCATTCTGACTGGTGTGAGTGAGGTGGTATCTCACTGAAGTTTTGATTTATATTTCCCTGATGCAGAGTGATGTTGAGCACTTTTTCATGTGTCCGATGGCCATTTGGATGTCTTCTTTGCAGAAATGTCTGTCATGTCTTCTGCTAAATTTTAACATATTTAAAATAAAAATTTTGAATAGGTATGCAATCACATTTTTAAAAATCTAAAAAAAAAATGTGAAAAGGATAGATTGGAAAGTCTTATGCCCATCCCAACTTCACCCCATCCTTTTTCCCACCCCACCTATTTTTTTCCCACCATACTTAATAGTTTCTTGTGTTTCTTTGTGCAAAATAAATGAATGCAAATATGAATATTCTGTTTTCCCTTTTTCTGATACAAAAGGCAGCATATTATGCACACTGTTATGGGCTTTGCTCTTTTTATTTAACAATATGCCCTGGGGATCTTTCCATTTTGGGTCATAGGGAGTACTTCCTTTTTCTAACTCAGTGTTTCATTGTGGGAACATGCCATAGTTCAATTAACAAAGCCCCAACAAGTTGGCATCTGGATTGTTTTCAAATATCCTTTATTATAAACACCGTTGCAATAGAATAAGTACTTGCTTTATTTGATGAATGAAGAAGAGGCCAATTAACAAGAGCCTTGCAGACACTTCCCTGGGTTTATAAACTTGTGTCTTTCCCCTGATTCTTTTTTTTTTTAAGATTTTATTTATTTGACATAGAGAGAGAGAGACAGCGAGAGAGGGAACACAAGCAGGGGGAGTGGGAGAGGGAGAGGGAGAAGCAGGCTTCCCGCCGAGCAGGGAGCCCGATGTGGGGCTCTATCCCAGGACCCCGGGATCATGACCTGAGCCGAAGGCAGACGCTTAACGACTGAGCCACCCAGGCTCCCCCCTCCCCGATTCTTTCATGACAACAGTTCAGGCGAGGCCCAGAGAAGGTGCTAAGTCATCACCTGCGCATTGGCTGATGGGAAGCAGCGTCTTGCTTTATAGGTCACAGGCCTGGTCCAGGCAGATTAGAAATAGAGATGGAAAAAAGAAAAAGGTGCCAATGAGATTTTTAAGGAAAAATAAGGAATCGGTTTTCTTTTCTTTTTTTTTAAGATTTATTTATTTATTTGAGAGAGAATGTGGAGGGGGGAGGAGCAAAGGGAGAGGGAGAGAGAATCTGAAGCAGCCTCCTCGCTGAGCACAGAGCCTGGCATGGGGCTCAAGCTCAGGACCCGAGATCATGACCTGAGCCAAAACCAAGAGTCCCACGCTCAACTGACTGTGCCACCCAGGTGCCCCCGATTTTCTTTTCTATCAGGCACAGTTTTCTGTAGCACATAAGGGACATTTTCAACACTATCTGCTCTGGAAAGGTGGTGGAGGGCCGAGGAGGGCCTTCTAGACTGTGAGCTCTGGTAATGGCCTTTTCCTGAAACTCTACCTTCACTTGGTTCAATCATCTCCTGATATTTGGAGCTCATCTAAGTTCCCAGACCTCGTTCAGAAGAGGCCTGCCCTTCTTTACCCTTGAATAACTCACCTTGGGCCAAGAACAGAGTGCTGGGGTCTGAGCTCTAGCTCCAGTTCTGCTGCTACTCCTAATGTGTGTGTGTGTGTGTGTGTGTGCGCGTATATTGAACCTTGTCGAGCCGGCTCCCTGCCTCTAAACTCAAAGGCCTCATTTTTGTCACTAGAGGTGCTGGGCTGGGTGTTTTCTTAGGAATCTTTCTGGCTCTGACATTCTATTCTTCAATGCTCTTAAGGAAGAGTTAACACTATAGGAAGAAACCATGGTCTATAGGAAGGCAATAGGAACAATGGGTAAAGGGGAAGGAGACATCATCCTTTAAAAAAATCAAACCCTGAGTTAATCTTGGAAGGAAACCTTCTGGTGAGGGCAAGTTGGGAGGCCATACAGCCTGGTGATCCTAGATGAAGGTCTACTCCTTCTCTTACGCTCTGCTTCAGGAGTAATATGGCAGAGACTGATGTTATCCCATGGTCTCTGTTACCCCTTTATCCTTAGAAGTAAAGATTTCTGATATTTAGCTGGGCACATGGCTGCCTGAAATGAAGATTACCATTTCCACCCTCCTTTGCAGCTGTGTGTGGTCATATGACTAAGTTCTGGTCAATGGTTTGTGAGTAGGAGTGTGTATAACTTGTGGGAGGCATCCTTAAAGGGACCATCTGTTCTTTTTTTTAAGATTTTATTTATTTGACACAGAGAGAGTGAGATAGTGAGAGAGAGAGAGAGCACAAGCAGGGGGAGCGGCAGGCAGAGGGAGAAGCAGGCTTCCCGCTGAGCAGGGAGCCCAATGTGGGGCTCAATCCCAGGACCCTGGGATCATGACCTGAGCTGAAGGCAGATGCTTAATGACTGAGCTACCCAGGAGCCCCCCAATAGTTTATTTTTGCTTTTGTTTCTCTTGCCTCAGGAGACCTATCTAGAAAAATGTTGCTACTGCTGATGTCGAAGAAATGACTGCCTGTGCTTTCTTCTAGGATTTTTATGGTTTCAGATCTCACATTTAGGTCTTTAATCCACTTTGAGTTGATTTTTGTGTATGGTGTAAGAAAATGGTCCAGTTTCATTCTTTTGCCTTTTTTTTTTTTAATTTTTATTTATTTGAGACAGAGCGAATGAGAGACAGAGAGCATGAGAGGGAGGAGGGTCAGAGGGAGAAGCAGACTCCCTGCCGAGCAGGGAGCCCGATGTGGGACTCAATCCCGGGACTCCAGGATCATGACCTGAGCCGAAGGCAGTCACTTAACCAACTGAGCCACCCAGGCGCCCCTCTTTTGCTTTTTGATGTCCAGTTTCCCCAACACCATTTGTAGGAGAGATTTTCTTTTTCCCATTGGATATTCTTTCTTGCTTTATCGAAGATTAATTGACCATATAATTGTGGGCTTATGTCTGGGCTCTCTATTCTGTTCCATTGATCTATGTGTCTAATTTTGTGCAAGTACCATACTGTTTTGATTACTACAGCTTTGTAGTATATCTTGAAATCTGAGGTTGTGATACTTCCAGTTTTGTTCTTTTTCAAGATTGCTTTAGCTATTCATGGTCTCTTGTGGCTCCATACAAATTTTAGGTTTATTTGTTCTAGTTGTATGAAGAATGATGTTGTTGTTTTTTTTTTTTTAAGATTTTATTTATTTATTTGACAGAGAGAGACACAGCAAGAGAGGGAACACAAGCAGGGGGAATGGGAGAGGGAGAAGCAGGCTTTCTGCCGAGCAGGGAGCTGGATGCGGGGCTCGATCCCAGGACCCTGGGATCATGACCTGAGCCGAAGGCAGACGCTTAACAACTGAGCCACCCAGGTGCCCCAATGTTGGTGGTTTAATAGGGATTGCATTAAATCTGTAGATTGCTTTAGGCAGTATGGACGTTTTAACAATATTTGTTCTTCCAGTCAATGAGCATGGAGTATCTTTCTGTTTATGTTGTCTTGAATTTCTTTCATCAATGTTTTATACTTTTCAGGGTATAGATCTTTCACCTCTTTGGTTAAGTTGATTCCTAGGTATTTCATTATTTTTGGTGCAATTGCAAATGGGATTGTTTTGTTAATTTCTCTTTCTGCTGCTTCATTTTTAGTGTATAGAAATGCAATGTTGGGGTGCCTTGGTGGCACGTGGGTGGCGCCCTCAGTTGAGTGACTGACCCTTGGTTTCAGCTTAGGGTTTGATCTTAGGGTCATGGATCAGGCCTTGTGTCAGGCTCTGTGCTCAGCTTCAAGTCTGCTTAAGATTATTTCTCCCTCCTCTCCCTCTACCCTACCCCCCCAACCTTGTGCTCTCTCTCTTTCTCTAAAATAAATAGATAAATCTTTAAAAAAATGCAATAGATTTCTGTATGTTGATTTTGTATCTTGAAACTTTACATAATTCATTTTTCAGTGCTAGTAATTTTTTGGTGGAGTCTTTTTTTTTTTTTTTAAAGATTTTGTTTATTTATTTGACACAGAGAGAGCATAAGCAGGCGGAGTGGCAGGCAGAGGGAAAGGGATAGGAGCCTGATGCGGGGCTTGATCCTAGGACCCTGGGATCATGACCTGAGCCAAAGGTAGACATTCAACTGACTGAGCCACCCAGGTTCCCCTTAGTGGAGTCTTTAGTGCTTCCTATATATAGTATCATATCATCTGCATATAGTGAATGTTTTACTTTTTTCTTAACAATTTGGATGCCTTTTATTTCTTTTTGTTGTCTGATTGCTGTAGCTAAGACTTCTAGTACTATGTTGAATGAAAGTGGTAAGTGGACATCCTTGTCTTGTTCCTGATCTTAGGGGAAAATCTCTCATTTTTTCACATTGAGAATGATGTTCACTGTGGGCTTTTCATATATGGCTTTTATTATGTTGAGATATGGTCCCTCTAAGCCTACTTTGTTAAGGGTTTTTAGCATGAATGGATGTTGTACTTTGTCAAATGCTTTTTCTGCATTTCTTGAAATGTCATATTTTTTTTCATCCTTTCTCTTATTGACATGATGTATCACATTGATGGATTTGCAAACATCAAACCACCTTTATATCCCAAGAACAAATCCCACTCAATTGTTGTAAATGACTTTTTTAATGTATTGTTGGATTCAATTTGCTAGTATTTTGTTGAGGAGTTTTGCATCTATATTCATCAGGGATATTGGCTTGTAGTTCATTCCTTTCCTTCCTTTCTTTCTTTCTTTCTTTCTTTCTTTCTTTTTTTGTAGTGTCTCTACCTGATTTTGGTATCAGGATAATGCTGGCATCATAGAATAAATTTGGAAGCTATCCTTCCTCTTCTATTTTTTGGAATATTTTGAGAAGTCTAGGGAATATCTTTTTTTTTTTTAAGATTTTATTTATTTATTTGAGAGAGAGAGAATGAGAGACAGAGAGCATGAGAGGGAAGAGGGTCAGAGGGAGAAGCAGACCCCCGCTGAGCAGGGAGCCCGATGTGGGACTCGATCCCGGGACTCCAGGATCATGACCTGAGCCGAAGGCAGTCGCTTAACCAACTGAGCCACCCAGGCGCCCTAGGGAATATCTTTATGACCATTACTTTAAATACTCCATCAGGCATATTACTTATCTCTGTTTCATTTAGCTCTCTTGCTGTGATTTTGTCTTGTTCTTTCCTTTGGGACATATTCCTCTGTTTCCTCATTTTATCTAACTCTTTTTCTGTTTGTATGTGTTAGGGAAGTCAGCTATGTCTCCTGCTCTTGGAAGCAGTGGTCTTGGGACGCCTGGGTGGCTCAGTCAGTTAAGTGTCTGCCTTCCACTCGGGTCATGATCTCAGGATCCTGGGATCAAGTCCTGCATCAGGCTCCCTGCTCAGCAGGAAGCCTGCTTCTCCCTGCCTGCTGCTCTCCCTGCCTGTGCTCTCTCTCTCTCTGACAAATAAATAAATAAAGTCTTAAAAAAAAAAAGGGAAGTAGTGGCTTTGAAGAGGTCCTATAGTGCCCTGTGGTGCAGTGTCCCCTGTTCAGAACCTGGCACTGCAGGGGTGTCTCCTATGTGTGTTGCGTGCACCCTTCTGTTGTGGCTGAGCTAGTTTTGCCTTCAATTCAGTCATCTGCAATGGCTCTGTTTGCCTGTTGTGGGCAGGGTTTGGTCCCTGTGTTGTTAGTGGGCCAGTCTGGGGCCACCTTGGGCCTGAGTTGAGTCAGACCATGTGTTTCCCAGAGCTGCTGGTATTCTCTCTGTGTTGTCCTCTGAGAAGCTTTCCTTGGTGAGCATGGCCTGCAGTCAGACCAGATGTCTGCCCCTAGCCCCCTGCTGGGGCTGCAAACTGATGTGTGTGGTTTTCTTCCCCTTCCCTCAGATAGTGGTCATTTTGGGGTGGTGCTGGCCCCTGTCGGGGCTGCTTGCACATTGTCATGCTTATGGTGCAGCTTTGGATGGACTCCTGCCAAGGGTATACTAGAGGGGACAATTCTGCAGGAGAATGCAGGGATGTCAATGAGGTCCTAGCCAGTCAGCTGCTGAGGGGACCTGCAGCTGAGGAAAACTCCTGCCTAGGCTAGGTTGGAGGGGGTGGGTCCGCAGAAGAGCACAGGGGCAGGGCACATGGTTAGCAAGTTAGGTAGAGAATGTTGGTCCTGCACTGGTTCCCGCAGGAGTGCCTGTGTCTAGGCTGAGGCAGTGGAAGGAAATGGTGCCCACCCGCTCCTTTGTTCTTGGAGAGGTCTCCCAATGATCCATGCTCCTCTAGCACACACTCAGATTAGTAAATATATCTTCCCATAAACACCAGGCATTTTTCAAACTGCTGCTTCTATGCTGCCTCTTGGTGGAGCTGTTTGTTGTACTGTCTCTTAAGGGCAAGGGTTCTACCCTTCTGGCTCTTCCAGAGCCAAACCCACTGAGTTTTAGTGTTCAGGTGTTAAGCTCCCCTGAGTGTTTGGGCCTCGCTGGTTTTCAAAGCCCAGTGTTATGTAGATTCCTGTTCCCCATGCAGGTCCCCTGTGCCTGGGATGCCTGCCTTGAGGATCTGCTCCTCTCCCTTCTGTGTCTGTTGTGTTCTTCCCTCCTGCAGATGGTCCCCGGGTCCATTTAGCTTCTGACCCTGTCTCCACCCTTCTAAACCTCTTTGATGTGCCTTCTCTGCTGTGGGGAGTATATTCTGCCAGTCTTCGTATTGCTTTCTGGGTTATTTATGCTGATACAGGTGTTATCTAGTTATGTCCATGGAAGGAAGTGAGCCCATGACTATTCTTTAACATGTTCCTCTGGCCTGCATATTTCCTGTAAATTAGTTGTTGGAATTAGAGGGTTTTTTTTTTTCTTTTAGGTAATCTCTAAACCCAACGTGGGGCTCACACTCATGACCCCAAGATCAAGAGTCACATGCACTACTGACTGAGCCAGCCAGGCACCCCAGACTTAGAGTCTTAATATGATTTAAGTGTGATTCTTCCCATAGGACTGTTTCATTCCTACCTTTTACCAATGAGGACCAACCAGTCCGGACAGTCCATGACCTGTGCAGGGCTGGAGATGCAGGGGGCAGCAATCAGATGGGGATCACACTGAGTCAGGGCTTGTGGGGGACAGCTCCTTCATTTGCTCAGCCTACCCTAGAGGCTGGACTCCGGAGGGCAGTCAGACTCCTCCCCGCCTCATCGCCTCTGAATCCCCTTCCCTCCTTGTGAGGGCTCGGGGGGCCTCCACAGGAGCAGGGGTCCATCCCTGTGTGCTAGGCAGCCGGGATGGAGCTGGAAGGCTGGGGCCCCACTGATTCCCCTCAGAGGCTCCCTGGGAGTCAGCGGCGGGAGGGTGTGAGGACTGGGCTGCAGTTGATCAACGTTCCCCTTAGGGCTCTGCAAGAGAGGGAATGGGCAAGGAGCCATATTTGGAGGATCCTGGCACTGCCCTGACCCAGAAGTATAGTGCAGCCTGGGCACCCAGTCTGGGGAAGGTCTGAGGAGCTGAAAATGCCCAAGAGGGGCTGGTCTGAGTGTAGTGGTTTCATTATTAATTGATCACAGCCAGTTACAGATTTCTTTGTTCCTTCTCTACTCCCACTGCTTCCCCTGACTAGCAAAAAGAAAAAGGGGAAAAAAAAAAAAAAGCCCAGGAAGGGCAGGTAGCAGGGAGTCAGGGCAGAGGAGGGGCCACAGGCTTTTAGCAGGGAGAGGTGGACCCCTGGGCCTGTTAGGAACCCAGCCCAGGGTTTCATTTGTTTGTTTGTTTGTTTTTTTAAGATTTTATTTATTTATTTGACAGAAAGAGACACAGCCAGAGAGGGAACAGAAGCAGGGGGAGTGGGAGAGGGAGAAGCAGGCTTCCCGCTGAGCAGGGAGCCCGATGTGGGACTTGATCCTGGGATCATGACCTGAGCCAAAGGCAGACGCTTAACGACTGAGCCCCCCAGGCGCCCCCCAGGGATTCATTTGGACATCACATGCTTCCAAGATACTTAGGAGCCTCTGTTCTGTTGTTTTCTTCCTTTTTCTTCACTTGTCTCTGTGTAGGGTTTTCAGCATTTCCTTGATCAGTCTTCTTTTGCCTGTTTCTTTTCTCTCTTCTCTTCCTCTCCAGCTTCCCCTTTCTTTCATTCAGCCCTTCTCCTTCCCCGCATTCAGAAATCCACCTGTGTTTTGCATGGACATGTTGGACAGAGCACAGGTGTGGCAGGGAGAACCAGGCTGGGTGTGCCAGGCTGAGCTGCCAGCTCATTTCCTGCATCTTTAAGGAGCCCTTTCTTCACTGCCTGGTCTCGGAGCATGACCCAGCTTGGTATTCAGGACAGCTAAACCCTCACACATGGCCTGCAGTTCCCTGGAGCAGGTGGTGAGGGAGTGGGGGAGAGGTGGACAGGAAGGGAACAAGAGCAAAGCATGACACACTGGCAGTTCTGGGGAGAAGGAGCGTCTGAGCAGGAGCACAGGGCTGTGAGGAGAACTCATCAGTGGCTCCCTGCATTCTTTATTTTCTTCTACGGCTGGGACAAGATGTCAGAAAGTCGCCCTTCCACCCCTGCAGCCAGGGGTCAGGAGGGCAAAGATCTGGAGGTGGACTCAATGACACAGTACCTTAGCCTGGGACCGATGACACAGTACCTTAGCCTGGGAGATTTAAAGTTTTTCTGTCAATGTTACCTGCTTACAAATTAGGGTCACATAATCCAAATGGGACTGGGTTACCAGCTGCTGACCAGGACTCCCACCCCCAGCTGCAACACAGTACCGGGGAAGCTCAGACAAGTCCTCGAAAGTGCCTCTTCTTCCAGAGGCTCAGCCATACTGAAGGTCCTGCCACCCTTAGCCCATGATTGACATTGCCATACCCGCTGTCTGATTTTTTCCAAGCAAGAGAGACTGGTGGGCTAGAGAACATGAAGGAGTGAATCTGAGCAGGAAGCCCTGTGAGGTGCTGAACTTCAAGCCTGTGGGCGCCTCTTTGAGCCTTTGCTTTGCTCCTGTCATTGTCATCTAGTGTCTTTAGCACTGACCTTTCTTCCCACTCGAAAAACTTGCTTTCAAGGTAGGAGAGAGCATCAGTTATTTATAGCATGCAGTGAACTGTCTCAACTTCCTGTGTCCCTGCTGTCCAGGTCTCAAGTCAGAGCTCTAATTGTGGTGTAAAAGATGTCATTCTTTGCCTCAGAGGTTTGGAGCAGCCAAGAGCTAGCCGGGGACCGCTGCAGCCTCCCTACCACACGGGGGGCCAGTTATTCTGCTAATCGCTAGGGTTTGGGAAGGCAAGTAGGGGTTGCTAGTCTGGAACCAGTGGGGACGGAGGCTCTAAGGATAAGTCCATAAATGCTCCTTGCTTTCCTGCTTAAATATGACTCCGTTGAAAAACAGACATGGGACAGATGGGATAAATATCAGATTTATTACTGTTAAAAGCTTGTAACAGGAAATGACAGTTGTTAGTGAGGATGCGGAGAAAGGGGAACCCTTTTACACTGCTGGTGGGAATGCAAGGTGGTGCAGCCACTCTGGAAAACAGTATGGAGGTTCCTCAAAAAGTTAAAAATAGAGCTACCCTATGACCTGGCAATTGCACTACTAGGTATTTACCCAAAGGATACAAAAATACAGATTTGAAGGGGCACATGCACCTCAATGTTTATATCAGCAATGTCCACAATAGCCAAACTGTGAAGAGAGCCCAAATGTCCACCGACAGATGAATGGATAAAGAAGATGTGCGGTATACATATGTGTGTGTGTGTGTATAGGTATCATATATATGTATATATATTTATTTATTTTTAAATGGAATATTACTCAGCCATCAAAAAGAGTGAAATCTTGCCATTTGCAGTGACGTGGATGGAGCTAGATGGTATTATGCTAAGCGAAATAAGTCAGTCAGAGAAAGACAAATACCATATGATTTCACTCATATGTGGAATTTAGGAAACAAAACAGATGAACATGTGGGAAGGGAAAAAAAAAGAGGAGGGGGGAGGCAGACCATAAGAGACTCTTTTTTTTTTTTTAGGATTTTATTTATTTGTCAGAGAGAGAGCACAAGCAGGGGGAGCAGCAGAGGGAGAGGGAGAAGCAGGCTACCGCCTGAGCAAGGAACCTGATGCGGGACTCGATCCCAGGACTCTGGGATCATGACCTGAATTGAAGGCAGATGCTCAACCAACTGAGACAGCCAGGTGTCCCACCATAAGGGACTCTTTTTTCTTTTTTAAAGAACCAGATTTTATTTCAGCTTATTAGTATTTTTTTTAATCAGAGAGAGAGAGAGAGCTCAAGCAGCGGGAGCGGCAGAGGGAGAAGCAGACTCCCCACTGAGCAGGGAACCCGATGTGGGACTTGATCTCAGGACCCTGGGATCACGACCTGAGCCGAAGGCAGATGCTTAACGACTGAGCCACCCAGGCGCCCCAAGCATCTGACTCTTGATTTCAGCTCAGGTCATGATCTAGGGGTTGTGACATCGAGCCCCGCTTTGGGCTTCGCCCTGGGTGCGGAGCCTCCTTAAGATTCTCTCTTTCCCCGTCTCCCTCTGCCCCTCCCTCCTGCTCTCCCTAAGAAAAAAAAAAGTTGTGGGGCACCTGGGTGGCTCAGTTGGTTGAGCGCCTGCCTTTGGCTGAGGTCATGATCCCGGGGTCCTGGGATCGAGCCCCACATCTGCCTCAATGGTCAGCGGCGGGGGTGTCTGCTTCACCCCCTCCTTCCCGCTTGCTCGTGCTCTCTCTTGCTATCTGTCTCTCTCAAATAAGTAAATAAATAAAATATTTTTAAAAAAAGAAAAAAGTTGTATTTTCAGGAAAACATGAGGAGAAGGGAATAAGTATCACTCCCCAACAAAGATGAACTCTAATCTCTTCTCAAAATTCTCCCTCAGCAGAAAGGGGAACCCTCTTACACTGTCGGTGGGAATGCAAGTTGGTACAGCCACTTTGGAAAACAGTGTGGAGGTTCCTCAAAAATTTAAAAATAGAGCTACCCTATGACCCAGCAATTGCACTACTGGGTATTTACCCCAAAGACACAGATGTAGTGAAAAGAAGGGCCATATGCACCCCAATGTTCATAGCAGCAATGTCCGCAATAGCCAAACTGTGAAAAGAGCCGAGATGCCCTTCAACAGATGAATGGATAAAGATGTGGTCCATATATACAATGGAATATTACTCAGCCATCAGAAAAGATGAATACCCAACTTTTACATCAACATGGATGGGACTGGAGGAGATTATGCTAAGTGAAATAAGTCAAGCAGAGAAAGTCAATTATCATATGGTTTCACTTATTTGTGGAACATAAGGAATAACATGGAGTATATTAAGAGAAGGAAGGGAAAAATGGGCAGGGGGAATTGGAGGGAGAGATGAACCATGAGAGACTATGGACCTGAGGAACAAACAGGGTTTTAGAGGGGAGGGGGGAGGGGGGATGGGTTAGCCCGGTGATGGGTATTAAGGAGGGAACGTACTACATGGAGCACTGGGTGTTATACGAAAACAATGGATCATGGATCACTACAACAAAAACTAATGATGTATTGTATGGTGACTAAGATAACATAATAAAATAAAATAAAAAAAATTCTCCCTCAGCAAAACTGGGTGAGGCCTGGGGAAAGCTGTGTGTGTGTGTGTGTGTGTGTGTGTCCCCGTCTGTCCACGTCCCTTTACTGACCACTGCCCAGGTCCACCCACCTTCCTGTCATCTGCTCCCCATCCCTGACTCACTTTCTCCCAGCCACAGCACTCCAGCCCTTCCTCTGGGGACCCATGAACTCTGGTTTTTTTTTCCTTTTGTCTGCCTCCTAGTGTGAGACATAAAATGCCAATTCCCTTTGTTCCCTTTTTATGTGGAAAAGGAAACCCCTATTTTTAACCAGGCACAAGGCTGCATTTTCCAACCTGCTTTGCCACTACGTGTGGCCATGTGATTAAGTTTTGGCCAGTGAGGCGTAAGTAGGTGCGTACAGGCACACGTGGGAGACATAGCCAGGTCAGTTCCAGACCACGGAAACCAAGGGATGATCACAATAAAGCAAGTCAAATACATTTTTTGGTTTCCAGTGCACTTAAAGTTATGTTTATACTATGCTGTAGTCTATTAAGTGTGCAATAGCATTATGTGTAAAAAACCAATATACCTTAATTAAAAAATGCTTTATAGCTAAAAATGCTCACCATCATCTGAGCTTTGAGCAAGTCCTAATCACTGATCACAGATCACCATAACAAATATAATAATAATGAAAAATTGTGAAATATTTCCAGAAATACCAAAATGTGACATAGAGGTATAAAACGAGCAAATAATGTTGGGGGAAAATAGCACCAAGAGACTTGCTCAATGTGGGGTTGCCACAAATCTTCCATTTGTAAAAAATGCAGTATCTGTGAAGTGCAATAGAAAGAGGCATGCCCATGTAAGACTTCTGGAAATTGTATCTATAGGGAGATGGCATAGCCTTTTTGTCTTTTTTCCTGATACCTGGAATGTGAACATAATGTCTGAGCCTGAGCAATTATCTTGGACCACGAAGTGGAAGCTGTGCAGTGAAGACAGGCAAGGAGCAAAACAGGAGCCTGGGTACCTAATAAGTTGGTGGAGTCACAATACCAAGCCTTATTGTTCTTTCCCAACTTTGTGTACGTGAAAGAAACAAATTTAGATCTTATTTAAGCCGCTAGTCTTTGGAGGTTTCTGTTACTTAGAGCCAGTCATAGTCCTAACTAACACAAAGTATGTGTGTAGGGATGAGCAGGCTTATGCACACACATGGACATACAAGCAGAGGTGAGCAAGTTTAGAGGGATAGTAGGTGTATGTGTATTCATTCATTTGCCTACTCATATTAATTGAGCACTCATCAAGTGCAAGTCACCATGATAGGACCTATGAGGAAGACAAATCAGAGAGGGACCTTGCTCTCAAGGATTTTTCTAGTTATAGATGGTTCTTAATATTTTCTGGCTTAAAAAGCCCTAGAGAGTGGGGGCGCCTGGGTGGCTCAGTTAAGCGTCTGTCTTTGGCTCGGGTCATTGATCCTAGGGTCCTGGGATCGAACCTCGAACTGGGCTCCCTGCTCAGTGGGGAGCCTGCTTCTCCCTCTCCTGATCCCCCTGCTTGTGCTGTCTCTCTCTCTCTCTAATAAATAAATAAAATCTTTACAACAAAACAAAACAAAGAAGCCCCAGAGAATCTAAGGAGGACTTATCAATATTTAAACACACAGGCACACACACACACAAAAACAAAAATAAATACACACATGTACACACATACACACAGAGTATTAACTACAATAACCAGAGTGGAACCTCCCAGAAACACCTGTTCCATCACTTTCCTGAAACAAACCAGCCTGCTTCTGATTCCTGCTAGGGACAGCTGCTGTTTTATGGAGTTCAGCCCACAGCTGAGGAAGATTGAAAGCAGGGCCGATCCAGATCCAGAATACACTGACCTAGGCTGAGAACCTCTGGAGCTGAAATAGCCATGATGATGATATAATTTTGATCACTGAGTGTATTAGTTATCTATTACTGTGCAACAAATTACCCCAAAACTTACTGGCTTACAACAACAAACATTTATTATCTCCTGGTTTTTGAGGGTTAGAAATTCAAGAGTGTGGGGCGCCTGGGTGGCTCAGTCGTTAAGCGTCTGCCTTTGGCTCAGGTCATGGTCCCAGGGTCCTGGGATTGAGCCCCGCATCGGGCTCCTTGCTCAACGGGAAGCCTGCTTCTCCCTCTCCCACTCCCCCTGCTTGTGTTCCCTCTCTGGCTGTGTCTCTCTCTGTCAAATAAATAAATAAAATCTTAAAAAAAAAAAAAAGAAATTCAAGAGTGACTCGGCTGGTTAGTTTTGTCTTCAGGTTGTTCATGAGGTTTTGGCCAAGATGTGTATGAGGGCTAGAGGATCTGCCTGCAAGATGGTTCTCTCACATGACTGTTGGCGGGACGCTTCAGGTCTTTAACCCGTGGGTCTCTCCAGAGAGTTGCTTGAGTGTCCTAACAACATGGTATTTGACTTTCTCAGAATGAGTGAGACAAATGAAGGCAAGGTGGAAGCCACATTATCTTTTATGGCGTAGCCTTGGAAATCACAGTGTCACTTCTACTTAATTTTATTTGTTAAAAGTGAGTTATTGGGGCACCTGGGTGGCTCAGCCAGTTGGGAGTATGACTCTTGATCTCAGCTCAGGTCTTTTTTTTTTTTTTTTTAAAGATTTTTATTTATTTATTTGACAGAGAGAGAGCAAGAGAGGGAACACAAGCAGGGGGAGTGGGAGAGGGAGAAGTAGGCTTCCCACTGAGCAGTGAGCCTGATGTGGGGCTCAATCCCAGGACCCTGGGATCATGACCCGAGCCAAGAGCAGACGCCCAACAACTGAGCCACCCAGGTGCCCCTCAGCTCAGGTCTTGATCTCAGGGATGAGTTCAGGCCCCACGTTGGCTCTATGCTGGGTGTGGAGCCTCCTTAAAAAAAAAAAAAAGTGAGTTATTAAGTCCAGCCCACACTCAACAGAAGTGGAATTAACTCTACCTTTTTAGTAGAGGATTGTCAGATAAATTGTGGATATATTTTAAAATCACTACACCAAGAAACCTTCTACCTACTAAAGCAATTTCCAGGTAGTTTGATAGCAGGAAGAGATTGAGAACATTTCAGTCTTGGAAAGACATGTCCCTGGCAGGGTTGAGGTGTTGGGCTACTGTAGCCTGGTTAATGTGAATCAGTCTGCCAGATCCTGCTCAGTTGCAGGTGAACTGACAAAATTAAGATCTTGGCCTTCAACGTTGAGGATCTAAGGGTTTCACTAATCTTTGAGTTGGCAGGGTCTCTGCCCATCCCTGACCCCCACCTTGCTTCTTCTCACCTAGTGCTAAATATATTGTAGGCTCAGCCATTCTCAGTATAACTATATCCAGGGACAGGTCAAAGGGTCTGAAAGGGGGCATCTTAAACATTTCAAGCGGTGGAAACAACTGTGCTTTCCCTCTTTCGGGACAATTATTTTCTACCTTGTATTATAGTCCTGTCTCAACCTCCCTACAAACTGAGTTTGCGGGATTATTTATGTATATAGTCTCCCCAGGAGTTAGCACAGAGCTGGGCAGGAAGGAGGACCATAGAGAATATTTACTGAAAGACTACAAGAATGACTAATTGGTATCCTGTAAGTATTCCTTGATTGACTGGGGTTCAGGGCACTAAAACATCAAAAGAAAGCTTTGCTCCTCCGCCCCCCCCCCCCCGCAAATAAATATTAGTTTCTTCTCCCTGACAGTCGCTGAGGGTTGAGGGAGCTGCGACTTCAATCAGAAACGCATGTCCCAGGAAGTCCGCAGGTACAGAGTCCGTGCACACCGGCCTGCGTACCTCAAGTCTCCGTCTACTAAGAGGCGGGACCTTGCCTGCCTCTCTCCCCTCCAACAGGAACCTCACCCGCCCCACCCTCCACCCCTCATCCCTGGCTCGCGGGGCAAGAACCTTCTGCATCCGGCCGGTTCCCGGCCCCGGCCCCAGCCTCCCCCAGCGCCCTGCTTGACCCCGCGCCCTGCTCGACTCAGAGCCCTGTTAGACCCCGGGCCTAACATGCCCTGCGCTCGGCAGGGCTCCGGGACACGGATGTGGGACTACAACTTCCGAAATGCCTCGGGCGCCGCCCGGCCCGAGCGCTCCCCGGCTGCTGACTGGCTGTGCGGCGAGGGCGGGGCCACGGGCTGGTGCTGTCTGCACGTGCGCGCGACGGGCGGCTGAATGGCTGTTCTCCACTACCTCGCGGCGGTCCGTGCGGCGCGGGGGCTCTGGTGGCGGGCAGCGCGCGCGTCGTTGGGGCTCCCGGGGCCTTGCCCTGGGAGAGGCTACTCTGTGGACGCCGCACAGGTGAGAACGCCGGAGTTCCTGCCGAGCAGGTCCTCAGGGCTGGGGGTGGGGCCGGAGCCGTGGGGAGGGAGGGGCCGCGGGCCGGGTTGCTCCTGGAACAGGCTACTGATCTCAAGTGCGCTTCGTTCTTGCCCTGAGCACGAGTGTCCCTAGCACGCCCTGCCTCCCCCTCAGTCAGGGAGTTTGTCATGCCTTCGGCCTGGATGAAAAGTTACTTCAGCTAGAGAATGAACAAAACAAGCCCAAAACGCGCACCAGGATTTCTTCGCCGCTCGCTGTTTTTCGTCTCCAAAGTTACTCCGCAGTTTCTGAGTTCCTATTTTCCCGGTCAGGGTATGATTCCTGCACTTCCTCTGTGATTTTTCAGGATGAGAGTCTTTCGGTTTTGATTTTCAACTACATTTTTTTTTCAGATTTTATTTATTTATTTGACAAATAGAGACACAGCGAGAGAGGGAACACAAGCAGGGGGAGTGGGAGAGGGAGAAGCAGGCTTCCCGCTGAGCAGGGAGCCCGATGTGGGGCTCGATCCCAGGACCCTGGGATCGTGAGCTGAGCCAAAGGCAGACGCTTAACGACTGAGCCACCCAGGCGCCCCTGATTTTCAGCTACATTTGAAAGAAATTTGGAGATTCGCGATGGACTGCACCTATAAATAAAAGAGATGAAAGTGGGTTTTGTGCGGGCTTTTTATTTTGGTCCCATTCGCTTGTGAGCCTTACTCATAATGAGCAGCTGTTACGTGGAAGATCTGGGGGGCGAGAGGAAGAGAACTGGCGCAGGGTCCCTAATTTGTGCGAGGTACTTAAGTGATGATAATTCTCTCAGCAACTTTGGAGGTAGATTTAACCCTGTAGTAAGGAAGCTGAAGCTTGGAGTCAAGTTTTTAAGTACTTTCTTTGTAAGGTCAAACAGTGGGGGGACGACTGTGCCAGCACTCTAAACCAGGTGGGCAAATCTGTTACCCTCACTTTCCTCTGGGCCATTTGTCTTTTTTTTTTCTAAAATCAATTTCTGTATGTAATAATAGTACATTTTTATAGTGCTTTCACAGTAACCCTTTGATAACTTTAAATACTTATTTTTAAAAACACATAAGCACTTACTTTGTGCCAGACACTTCACAATTATTATTATTATTATTTTTAAAATCTTTTATTTATTTGACAGAGAGAGACACAGCGAGAGAGGGAATACAAGCAGGGGGAGTGGGAGAGGGAGAAGCAGGCTTCCTGCGGAGCAGGGAGCCTGATGCGGGGCTCCATCCCAGACCCTGGGATCATGACCTGAGCCGAAGGCAGATGCTTAACAACTGAGCCACCCAGGCGCCCCGACACGTCACAATTATTAATTTGTACACTTTTCATAACAACTCTATGAAGTAGGTACTGTTATTCCATTTTACAGATGGAGGAACTGAAGCACAGAGAGGTTAAGCAGCTTTCCCAAGGGCATACAGCTGGTCAGTGGTAGAATCCTGGAATCCAGGGCAGTCTGGTGCTGGAGTTCTAGCTCTTAACAGCTTTGTTATCACTTGTTACCATTTTGGATATGGAGCAGCTAAGAGTCAAAGAAGTTAAGTGACTTGACCAGTGTCACAGAGCTAAAAGTGGCCACACTGGAAGCATGGAATGAAAATATGTTGTGGAAAGGACTTTGCTGTCATTTATAACTATTGTATTGACTTTAGCATTTTTGCAGGTCCTGAGATATTTCCAAGTGACTTTTTTTTTTAAGATTTTATTTATTTATTTGTCACAGAGAGAGAGAGAGTGAGAGAGCACAAGCGGGGGGGAGCGGCAGGCAGAGGGAGAAGTAGGCTCCCTGGCGAGAAAGGTGCCCGATGCGGGACTCGATTCCAGGGCCCTGGGATCATGACCTGAGCCAAAGGCAGATGCTTAACCGACTGAGCCACGCAGGCGCCCCACCAAGTGACTTTCTGATAGAATAGGAAAAGGGAAGAAAGGGATGTAGCATAGCACAGCATTTCAGAGTACTAGCTTTTTATTTTTTATTATTGTTATGTTAATCACCATACATTACATCATTAGTTTTTGATGTAGTGTTCCATGATTCATTATTTGCGTATAACACCCAGTGCTCCATACAGAATGGCCCCTCTTTAATACCCATCACCAGGCTAACGCATACTCCCACTCCCTTCCCCTCTAGAACCCTTAGTTTGTTTTTCAGAGTCCATCGTCTCTTATGGTTCATCTCCAGAGTACTAGCTTTAGAACTGAATCCTACCTGTCCTGTTTGACTTAAGGCAAATTACTTCGCTTTCTAAGCTTCAATTTCTCCATCTATGTATTGAGGATATTACTTACTGTGCAGTGTTTTTGTGAGAATATCTGTAGGGTACTTTTTGTGATATATGTAGGCTACTTTGCACAGTGACTAGCACATAGTAAGTTCTCTTAAATGTGGAAGTGGATGGAGTAGACAGTAAAGTAGACAATAGTTCTAATGCTGTTGTTGAAAACCTACCAAACTAATTACAATTAAGAAGCAAAAACACAAAGGAACATCTTAGTAGTCCTTTCACTTCAAACTAATCTTTTTTTTTTTTAATTTTTAATTTTATTTATTTGAGAGAGAGAGAGAGAGAGAGAGAGAGACAGCATGAGAGGGGAGAGGGTCAGAGGGAGAAGCAGGCTCCCCACTGAGCCGGGAGCCCGATGTGGGACTCGATCCCAGGATCCTGGGATCATGACTTGAGCCGAAGGCAGTCACTTAACCAACTGAGCCACCCAGGCGCCCCCACTTCAAACTAATCTTAAAATCACACATTTTGGGGCACGTGGGTGGCTCAGATGGTTAAACGTCTGCCTTCGGCTCAGGTCATGATCCCAGCGTCCTGGGATCGAGCCCCGCATCGGGCTTCCTGCTCAGCGGGGAGCCTGCTTCTCCCTCTCCCTCTGCCTCTCTCCCTGCTCATGCTCTCTCCCTCTCTCTCTCTCTCTCTTTGTATCTCTGTGTCTTAAATGAATTAAAAAAAAAAAATCACACATTTTATCACTGCCATTGATAGGAACTTTACTTAGAAGATCTGGCTTAATACCCAGGATGAGGTTTTTAAAAATCCAAGTGATGAAGAAAAATCAGAATACAGATACAGAAGAGAATGAAAAGAAAAATGAAAAAAAAATGAAGAGAAAAAGACTCTTTCTCTTTGTCTAGATACCTTCACTTAAAAAAATTAATAAACTTTATTTTTTAGAGCATTGTTAAAGACAGATTGAAGAGAAAGTATAGAGAAATCCTATATATACGCCCTCTCCCCCCAGTTTCCTGTATTACTAATATCTTGGTGGTAGTGTGGCACATTTATTACAGTTGACTTGCATCTTTACTTTCTTGTTGCTGGGTGCCTGATTTCTCTATATGCATTCACCTGAGGATTGGAGGTATATGATTACTCATTTATATAGTTAAAGATGAGGGAGCCTTAAGGTTATTGCTAAGTTGTCCTGAAAACCTTCATGTTTTAAGTAGCAGGGGCTGTGGATTCTTATTTCTTTTCTTTTCTTTTTTTTTTTAAAGATTTTATTTATTTATTTGAGAGAGAATGAGAGACAGCACGAGAGGGAAGAGGGCAGAGGGAGAAGCAGACCCCCTGCTGAGCAGGGAGCCCGATGCGGGACTCGATCCCGGGACTCCAGGATCATGACCTGAGCCGAAGGCAGTCGCTTAACCAACTGAGCCACCCAGGTACCCCTGTGGATTCTTATTTCTAAGAGAGCAAATTTTGTGACTATTTAGGACATGGCCACTAAGACCATTAAAACTGTATGGTTAAATTTTGTAGCCATCAGCACAAATGAGACATCTTATTTTTTAAAACTATGCTAAGTTTTCAAAAATCCAAAAACAGAATAATATTATGAATCCAGATTCACCAGTTATTGACATTTTGCCACACTTGCTTTGCTTGTCTCTCTCCCCCCCCTTTTTTTCCCAGCTGTAAGATTTTAAAATGAATGGCAGATTTCTTGTCACTTAACCCCTAAATTCTTCTATATGTACCTCTAAGAAAAATGACATTTTAAACATAACTACAATGCTGTTGTCATACCTAACATTAGTAATCCCTTAATATAACTTAAAATCCTGTCCTTAAAATGTCCCTGAGTGTCTCAAAATTATGGGTATATGAGTTTTACATGTAAGCTTTCAGAACAGTGTGCTGTGTGTTCGTGTAGTACAAGAAAGAAGGCAGACCATGCTCTAGAACAACATAATCCTTACCTTCAGAGGGACCTGTTTTCTAAGAGTCACCAACTGTTTTCCCTTGGGAAGGGATTTGGTGGTCAGGAAGTGCCTGAGGGGAAAGGTCGCCCTTACCTGAGGGCTGAGCTTTCATCCTATGGGTCCTTCAACATTCAGTCAACCTTTGTTGAGTACCTACGGGAGTTTAAGCACTGTGCCAGGGGTGGGAAAATCATACCCCTCCTCCCTCTGGACCTGTGCAGTTATTCTCTTTGAGAAGAATAAAATGATAAAATCAGAAAAGAGCCATAGATCCTTTCCCCAGGAAAAATGCACATAGAGTTTTAAGGGGTTTTATAGCCACTCTGAAATCTATCCATGGGCCCCTGGTTAGGACCCCCATTCTAGTGGGGTTTGTTGAGGAAGAGGGAGGGGCTCCAGAGAACCTTGAGGACCATCTGGTGAATGAGCACACTGAGAAGAACACAAACTCACATGGCTGGGGCCTGGCAGGAGGTGCGGCAACAGCATGTTCCAACATAGATCTCTTGGTACCTCTTGAATCCCTTCCTTACTCTGAGGTGCTTGCTGCCCTGGGGGGCCACTGAATGAGCTCTGACTTTGCCACAGCTCAGTTTAAGGCTGACATCTGGATGGAGCACTTGTGAACAGATCACCTTTGACTAGTTCTTCTCTCTGAATTTGGTTTCTTATTCATCCAGTCAGATTATCCAGTGAATCCATATTGCACATTATGTATAAACCAGGCCCCTTTTGCCAGGTAATGTCAGTTGGAGATAATGACACCCACCCCCAGAGGGTTGGTACAAGGATTAAGTAAGCATACTTTTGTTATATGTCCAGCTCAGAGCTCAGTACAGTCTACCCATCTACTCAGATCCAGTGCAACAGGATCAGCCTTTGGAGCCAAGAGTAGAGACACTGTTTAGTTATTTCCCTTCAGCATGTGGGATTTGACAAGTTTCTCCCTGGCAGTTGTGTTTGCTGGTGGTCAGAATTTCTGTCTTGCTGATTTGAGTTGCTTTCCCTTCTATTTTTCCAGGGCCCCTTCCCACCTCTGACTTGGCGCCAAAGCTGCCATTGTCGAAAGCTGAAAGGTCCTGTGCACAAGCTAGCATGAAGGAGCTGGAAGACTGCCTCCCTGGGGGGGAGGGCCCTGTCAGCGGAGGGGAGATGGGATCATTACTCTACAGTCACTCCATTCCTAATTTACTTGTTCCAGAAACTTATCCCTCAGCTTCCTTGACCCCACACCCTCTTGATTTTCCTCCTCATACTGACTGTTGCTCCTCGTTCTTTTGCTGGTGACTCTTAGGTGGCCGTTCCTTAAATGGTGATGTTCTTCCAGTTCTTGCTTCTGCTCTTACTCTGCTTGTGCTTCTCAGGCTCTTCTCTTCCTTCCCAAGTTTCAGCTATTCTCTAAGAGCAGAGAGCTTCTGAATTTTCATCTCTAGGACCTTCTGTTCAGTGCTGATGTCTCCACTTGTGTGTCTGACAGGTCCAAAGTGGGATATATCTTCTGCCCTCTCTGACCTCCCAGCTGCTGCCCCTCTAGAGTTTCTTGGGTCAGTGAGTAATACCAGCATCCACCCTCCCAGGGTCCCAAGCCAAAAAAAAAAAAAAAAGGTATGGGGGTCCCTGTGGCCCCTCCCTCCCTCGGCCCTGCATCCTGTTGTTACCAGGTCCTGGCTGTTCTGCTTCTGTGTATAACCTGCCCCCTTCTTACCATTCTTGTTGCCATTACCTAGTAAGACTTAGTTAAAGCCACCATCATCTCTGTCTTAGATTGTAGTTGGTCCCAACTGGTCTTCAACTTGACTCTTCAGTTCACTCAATCTTGACTTTGCAGCCAAGATTTTTCTACAGTGCAGGTCTGATATGATGTCACTTTCCTGTTTCAAACTCCTTAAATTGGCCTATGAGACCTAGGATGGCTAGTCTTCGCCACCTCCTACAGGTTAGGTACCCCTCATTAAAGCTCTTAGGGTGCCTTACTTCCCCTCATCTCCTACTGTAGCACTCAGTGCAGACTGTCCTGTGGCTGCTTATTTGTCTTCCCCATTGATCTGTGTAGATGGAGGCTACTTCTGGCTGCTTGTCTGGTCTGGTGCTCATCAGGCTCGCAATAGATACTTGTTAAATGAAGGCATGTATTTAACTCTTCCATTGCCTAGCTCAAAATTCTCTTCTAAGAAACTACTTTTGTTTAATTCTGTTTATTTACTGAGAGTTCAAGTACTCAGAAATTGATTTGCACTTGTGAAAATGCTGCAGTTTTGTGGGTCTAATTGTTTCTTAGACTGGTTGCTTTTTCTTTGACCCCAGCTGAAAAATGCAGGGCCTGGAGCACTTGCTCCTCACAGACAGAGCCCTATGAAGAGAGTAGGTGTATGCAGTAACAATGGCTTGACCTATTGGGCACCAACAAAAGGAAAATAACAAACAGGTTAGGTTGAATTGTTTTGAAATTTGAAAAAAATCTTACATGTTAGTAAGAATTGGAATGAATTTTTTAATTGTATTTTTTTTTTTTAAAGATTTTATTTATTTATTTGAGAGAGAGAGAATGAGAGACAGAGAGCACGAGAGGGAGGAGGGTCAGAGGGAGAAGCAGACCCCCCGCTGAGCAGGGAGCCCGATGCGGGACTCGATCCCGGGACTCCAGGATCATGACCTGAGCCGAAGGCAGTCGCTCAACCAACTGAGCCACCCAGGCGCCCTTTTATTTGTATTTATTTTTAAACTTTTTTTTCTAAAGATTTCTTTTATTTGAGAGAGGGGGGGTGAGGGCAGGGGGAGGGAAAGGAGGGAGAGGGACAGAGAGAATCTCTAGCAGACTCCCCACTGACTGCGGAGTGAAACCAAAAGCCAGATGCTTATCTGACTGAGCCACCCAGGTACCCTAAACTTTTTTTTTCAAATTTTTATTAATTAAGTAATCTCTTCCCCCAACATGGGGCTTGAACTCACCACCCCAAGATCAAGAGTTGCTTGCTCTTGACTGGGTAAGACTGAACCGGCCATGTGCCCCTGGAATGAATTTGTTTTATAAAAAGGACGGTGTTTAGGGGCATCTGGGTGGCTCAGTCCGTTAAGTGTCTGCTTTCAGCTCAGGTCATGATCTCAGGGTCCTGGGATTGAGCCCTGTATCAGGCTCCCTGGGAGTCCTGCTTCTCCCTCTCCCTTTGCCCCTCCCCCCGCTCATGTACTTGCTTGCTCTCTCTCAAATAAATAAATAAAATCTTTTTTTTTTTTTAAAAAAAGGACAGTGTTTAGGGATGCCTGGGTGGCTCAGTTGTTAAGCATCTGCCTTTGGCTCAGGTCATGATCCCAGGGTCCTGGGATCAAGCCCCATGTTGGGCTCCCAGTTCTGCGGGAAGCCTGCTTCTCCCTCTCCCAATCCCCTGCTTGTGTTCCCTCTCTTTCTGTGTGTCTCTCTGTCAAATAATAAAATCTTTAAAAAAAAAAAAAAGGCACCTGGGTGGCTCAGTTGGTCAAGTGACTGCCTTCGGCTTGGGTCATGATCCTGGGGTCCTGGGATCGAGTCCCACATCGGGCTCCCCCTGCTCTGCAGGGAGCCTGCTTCTCCCTCTGCCTCTGCCTGCCACTCCCCCTGCTTGTGCTCTCTCTGACAAATAAATAAATAAAATCTTTTTTAAAAAAAAGACAGTGTTTAGAGTGCCTGGCAGGCTTAGTGGAGCATGCAATTCTTGATCTTGGGGTCATGAGTTTGAGCCCCATGTTGGGGGAAGAGGTTACTAAAAAAAACCACAAAACTTAAAAAAAAAGGACAGTTTTCAACTTTATAAGTCCCAAGAAATGCAGAGTGAAATGAGATACCACTTTTTTTCTTTTTAAAGATTTTATTTATTTATTTGACAGAGAGAGACACAGCGACAGAGGGAACACAAGCGGGGGAGTGGGAGAGGGAGAAGCAGGCTTCCTGCTGAGCAGGGAGCCCGATGTGGGGGCTCCATTCCAGGACCCTGGGATCATGACCTGAGCCGAAGGCAGACACCCAATGACTGAGCCACCCAGGCGCCCTGAGATACCATTTTTTTAAACCTTTAAATTAACAAGATGTTTGATAATTAACAAACTCTTTGATACATGTGAAAATCAGTATGGGCAAGGATAAAGTGTGTTAACAGTGGCCGTGTAAATTGGTACATGTTTTTGGAAAACAGTTTGTCAAAAGGTGTTATATTATTAAAATGTTTGCACTCTCTTGTCTTGTTACTCCTGCTTTTAAGAATCTAGCTTAAGGGAAAAATCAGTAAGCATGAAGAAGTTCCTTATAGCATTATTTATAGTAGTAAAAATGTAGGAAAATGTAAGTGTCCAAAATAGGGGAAATATAATGTTAGTGGAATATTCACTCAGAAATATGTAGTCAGAAATGATGTTTAGAAAGAGCTCTGTATATTGATATGGAAAGATAACTAAGAGATACTATCTTAAAAAAGGTCAGATGGAAAAGAAAGTATAATATAATACTGTTTGTGTGTTAGTTAACAGATAAAAATTATTACTATCTATCCACACAGTTTCTGGAGATCTATAAGAGAGGAAATAGCACTGGGTGGAAGGAGGCAAGAAATTTAAATTTTTTTAATATTATCTGTAGCAAATGAGTTTTTTTCTTAAAACTCCATGTGTGTTGTTGGAATAAAACTGTGAAAGATTATGAAGGCTGTTGTAACATAAAAATATATGAATGTCAAACAACAAGATGAGAAAGTGAACATGTAAGGTGTAGTTGTCTACGTGACAAAAGAATAGAAAAAGAAGAAACAACATCAGTCATGTTAACGTCCTGGGATGTTTCTGAATTTCTCTACTTCCCATTTAAAAAATTCTTTTATATTAATTATGTGAAGATAGTTTTAACCAAATAGTTACATGCTTAAAAATACATGAAGAGGGACTAATTCTTTGTTATAGATGGATTTGCCCTATCAGAAATCCCATGTCCTCATTTTCTGTTCAAAGCTCTGGGTGACCTGGGGATAATGTGGCACCCCTTGTTGTGAGGGTCTTTTCCTTCTTCCCCTTTGCCTCTTGAATCAGGCTGTGGGGATTCTCTTCCTTCTGTGCAGAGCCCACCCACTTTTGGGTTCCTGTTGGACATTGATGGAGTGCTGGTGCGGGGTCACAGAGTGATCCCTGCTGCTCTGGAAGCGTTCCGCAGGCTGGTGAATGCTCATGGGCAGCTGCGGGTGCCTGTGGTCTTTGTCACGAATGCTGGGAACATCTTACAACACAGCAAAGCTCAGGAGCTGTCAGCCCTGCTGGGGTTCAAGGTAAGGAGGCACCAGAGAAATGGGAGCCCAAAGAGCTGGTTGCCAGTGGAACGCCCATTCCAACTCTGACTAAGCTGCCTTTCCTGGGTTGGGGTACAGTGTTGATAAGCCTTAGGGCATGGCCTGCTGGGTCAGTAGTAGAAAATAACTCAAAGCTCAAGCCTAGCCTCATGAGTAGAGTCTTACAGCAGGAGCATTTTTTATGTATCACTTCACCTCAAGCACAAAAATTCTGCCCATGGATTTGGCAGTATCAATCTGCTCTCTTTGTATCCATTTCTTTTCTGGGCATCAGGGTTGTCTCTTTTGGATCGTCGGTCCCTGGAAAGTGAGGGTCACATTTTTCTCTATATCTATATACCTGGTGGGACTCTGAGATAATAGCCTTTGTTTCTCATAAATAAGAGGTACATATCTGAATGAGCATTGTCCCTGAAAAGCAGTCCCTCTTCACCCACTTGCAGTTCCATGTGGTATATCAGCGTTGACACGTCCTTCTTTATTAAGGGGGATTGAGTTCTTCGAAAGAGCCCTTTGGAACCAGAAGAGTAAATAAAGTAGCTGATTGACTGGGTAACACTGCTTGGGGGTGAATGCAGAACAAAGGTGTACAACTGGTTCCTTTCTATGGTTTCCGAAGAGGGTTCCAAAAACATTTTGAGTATTGGCTGCATCGTTGGAATTAGTACTATAAATGTTAAAAAGCTAAGTCTTTTTTTTTTTTTTTTTTAAAGATTTTATTTATTTGAGAGAGAGACACAGTGAGAGAGGGAACACAAGCAGGGGGAGTGGGAGAGGGAGAAGCAGGCTTCCTGCCGAGCAGGGAGCCCGATGTGGGGCTTGATCCCAGGACCCTGGGATCATGACCTGAGCTGAAGGCAGACCCTTAACGACTGAGCCACCCAGGCGCACCCCTCCCACCCCCCAGCCAAAAGCTAAGTCTTTAAGTAGAATTGAAAACAGAAAGTCAGAGGCATATTTCTGTGACTGACAAAGAACATGCCCATAAACCCTGAGGTCTCCAGATAGAAGAACTGAGCAGAATAGGATTGGTGAATGGTCAGAACCCACAACTGATGGCATTTCCTGCTTGTTCGTTTTTTGTGACAAGAGCCAAATTAGACAGGTTCTTCTCACACCTGTTTGGGTAGTGTCTAGAAGTGTTGGGTGCCAGAAAGGGCTCCCCACTTTTTTTTCTGGGCAGTTTTTCCCTTCCTAAGTGAAAGAAGCCACCCGTCTCCCCATTATTTTCCATCAACTTTGTGTCTCCTCTGTTTTCTTCTGTCTTTTGACGTCCCTACAGGTGGAGCCGGACCAAGTCATTCTTTCTCACAGTCCCATGAAGCTTTTCTCACAATATCATAACAAGCGGATGCTGGTGTCTGGGCAGGGGCCCCTGGTGGAAAATGCCCGAGTGTATCCTTTCGGTGCTGCTTGTTCTGGCTGAAGAGGAGGGGGCAGGGCTGGAGTTTTTCTCCCATGGCTGGGGGTGTGTGGACAGGGCCATAATGAAGTGTGCTGGCTGCACAGTGCCAGGGCTTAAGGGATACATAGTGGGCTCTCTCGAGGGAGGGACTGGCTCCCAGGTATGGCCAGTCCTGGTGCCAGAGTTTCCAAAAAGTCAGCCCACTGAATCAGAACCTCCTGGGGAGCTTAAATTACAGATTCTTGGTTCACTAGGTCTGAGAGAAAAATCAGCAGTCTGTATGTTAGAAGACTAGGGGATTCTCTAATTAGGTTTGGAACCACTGCTCTAGCACTGTTGCTCAGCGTGCTCAATCAACTTCTCAGCTAATATTAAGTATCCACAGTGAACCTGTGGGTCTGTGCACACTCAAGAGGCAGAAGAGTTGTTGCTTGTTCTCAAGTAGCACATTCATTTGCTCATTTGGCAGACCTGTGTTGAGCACTTCCTGGGAACCAGCCCCATGCTGCACATTCTTTAGGGGCGATGGGGACCAAGAACAGCACGTGGGACTCTGTCTTCATCAAAGGGTTCATATGAGAGGGAGGAGTAACACACCCACAAAGGATAAAGGAGTATTTAAGATGGCATATGATTGGGGTGCCTGAATGGCGCAGTCGATAAAGGTCCGACTCTTGATTTCGGCTCAGGTCGGGATCTCAGGGTCATGAGATTGAGCCTCGCATTGGGCTCCATGCTGGGTACAAAGTCTGCTTAAGAGTTTCTCTCTCCCCTGTCCCTCTGCAACCCCCTCCACTCTCTCTCTAAGAAAAAAGCGGATTCCCAAGCCTAGACATCAAGCCCAGCAGGGATCTGCATTTAAAAAAAAAACAAACATGGCATATGACTGAAAACTTAGAAGCACAGTATAGGTTCTGAGAGTCCCAGGTATTGGGGAGGGAACACTCTGGGAGCGGCTGTGACTGGTGGCGTCATGGAGTGGTGTGGCTCAGAGATGGTTATGGTTAAGGTTTTCTGTGCAGGGAAGGAGCTAAGGAGGCTGGAGAGAGAAGGGAAGGTGAGGATCCCTGAAGCAGGAGTTTGGATTGGGATAGGGTGGGGAATAAGAGAACAGGAGGAGTGGCACCTCGGAAGGGAGGGCAGGAGGCCAGTGAGCTTACTTATGAGGGCACGGGGAATCTTTGCAGGTTCTGTTGCTATTGGGTGATCTGACAAAAGCAGCATTTTCAGGAGATTAATTTTGAAAGTAATTTGAAACCATGTCCAGTTAAGATTGTTAAGTGGGAATTGAGGACAAAAATGGAGGCAGGTCTTGGAGAGATAAGGTTGGCACTGGCTTTCTGCTCTTCATGGCCTCCCCATCCTGTCTGAATCTGGCTCATCTTCAAGAGTTAACTCAAGTCTGACTTCCCTGGACTCTGCCCAGCTACCAGCCCAGTGACAAATCTCCTCTTTTCAACTCCTCAAAACCAGCACTGTTCACAGATTGCTGGTTTAGATGGGCCCTGGGCATGTGGCGAGCTCCTTGAGGCCAGACATTCTTGCGTGCCTTTGTGCCCTGGTAGTGCCCAGCGTGGGACCTGGCACCCTGCTGCTGCGTCACTGTGGCAGGGTGCATCCCTACTATGCCTGTGTTGTCATGGCTCCTTTGCCAGCACGTTCAGGATTGGTGTCGGCCTTCCGGGCTGTGTCTGGGCTCTCACTGCTTCACTCCTGTCCGGGGATTGGGTGCACTAGTTTGGTTGGGACTGTGTTGGTTCCCCTCACCTTAAAGGCATCTTCCCCCAGAACTGTCCAACTTTGCTTCCCTGACCTTGCTGTAGACTGGGCTTCGAGAATGTGGTTACTGTGGATGAGTTGCGGATGGCCTTTCCTGTGCTTGACATGGTGGATCTCCAGCGGCGGCCGAAGACCACGGTAATAAGGCTCATGCTCCTGGGTGTCTCATGTTTAGTTTTGTCCTCTTGTTTCCCATGTGGGTTCCTCTTACTAGCCTTGCAACCCCTCCCACTGAGAGCTGCATCTTGTCCACCTTAGAGAGGCACATCTGGCCAAGGATTTTGTTCTCCAGATATACAAGGATGGCCAGAGGAGCAACAAGCTCCTGAGGGCTTTCCTTTTTGCCTTGTTTGTAATTAGCTGAGAACTCCTTTCAAAGCCCTAGCATCTCCAATGAGGAGTTTTCTCCTTTACCAGCTGGTTTTCTGAGTGTTGCTTGGGAAAATCATTAACCTTAGTGAAATTAATCATTGCTGCTCCTTTATCCTGAAGCTTGCTATGGAGAGCTGTCCTTATGAGAAACAGCTTGCTTATAAAAGTAACTGGCAATTTTGAGTATGCCCATGTTCCTTTTGGGTTTGGCTCATATTTGAACCACTGGTTTGATGTCTTATCTCTTCTGATCACTAGTCACAGGGTCTCTCATTAATCCTTTAGAGTATGACTTCTTGGCTCTTGATGGCTCCTTCCTTGCCTCCCCTCTTCCTCATGTGAACTCTCTATCACCATGGCCTGCAGTCTAAGTCAGACCAGTCAAAATGCAGGGAAATGCAGTTATAAACATACAAGCTTACCTTTGTTTGTTTATGTAGCCTTAGTCCTCCTTCCTCTAGAGCTTCCCAGTTGAACAGAGCACTTCTTCGCCTTCAAAAGCCTCCTCCTAGGACCATGCAAATTATGTGGCGAACCAGAATGTCCGAGTTGGAACAGCTCTTAGGGCAGCTCAGAGAGCTATGTGACCTACTGCAGGTCACATAGCTGGTTAGTGGTAGAGCCAAGACTAATGGTTTAGGGAAGGAACAGACCCCAGAGGATTGGTAAAGTGGAGGCTCCTGCCTCTTCATATCGTATCAAGAGAAATGGTCCATCGTGCCTTGGTGACCTCCCTTTTCTCCATAGGCTCACCTTCATCTTAGCTACCTGATTCTAGACTCTTGCTTGTTCCATATCTCACATCCTGTCTTCACTGGAGAGGGACAGCTGACCAGACCTTTCTCTTGGCTGACCTCCATATGTGGCTTCCCTCAGCGTGTTCTGTGAGAGTCCTGCTCATTCTCTCTTCACTTTTCTTTCCTTTTTTTTAAGACTTTATTTGATGGAGAGAGAGAGAGCACAAGCAGGGGGAGCAGCAAAGGGAGAGGAAGAAGCAGGCTCCCCACTGAGCAGGGAACCTGACATGAGGCTCGATCCCAGGACCCTGGGACCATGACCCTAGCCAAAGGCAGAAGTCCAACCAGCTGAGCCACCCAGGCGCCCCTCTCTTCACTTTTCTTTGTGAATTTTCTTCCTCAGTCCTATCCAGCTTCTCCTTGGCTTGGGCTAGATCATGGGGGTGGTCTTTGATCTCTCTAGAATGTGTCTTTTCTATTGCCACTTGTTATGATGTAGTTGTGTGGTTGTCTGGTAGTGGACAGTGACTGTGGCATTGACGGGCCTTTTCTTTGTTTCTTGGCAGCCCCTTCCAAGGAACGACTTCCCTGCCATTGAAGGTAATGAGGGCTTCTGCTGGTATAGGTGTGGCTCTGGGCAGTTCTCCTTTTGGTCCTCCAGGCTGTTCTCTTGCAGCTGTTTGCCTGTAGACTGGTAGGGTGGCTGCAGGCATTGGATATCTGGTCACCTGGGTTCCAGTCTCAGATCTGCCCCTCACTACCTCTGAGACATTGGTTTTTAATCTTTCCTTCCCCGTATCACTTGCTCTGTTATTCCAGAGAAATTGTTTTTATTTATTTATTTTTTAATGATTTTTTTTTTAAGGTTTTATTTATTTTATTTCAGAGAGAGAGAGAGAGAGAGAGCACAAGGGGGGGGGAGTGGGAGCGGGAAAAGCAGGCTCCCTGCTGAGCAGGGAGCCCGATGCAGGACTCGATCCCAGGACCCAAGACCTGAGCTGAAGGCAGACACTTAATGACTGAGCCACCCAGGCATCCCCAGAAAAATTGTTAAGTATAGAAAATCTTAGCATGGAAAGGCTCCCAGAGGTAATATAGGCCAGCATTTCTCAGCTCCATTAAACCCAGTTCCCCCTCGTGTAACAAAAATACCGTAATGTCCCCTTAACTGCCCTGCAATGAAATTCATAGATAATACAACTGTCCTGTATATGTATATTAAAAATTTACTAGTTCAGTATAAAGCTCTAATTGTAATAGGGAGAAATAAAAGGAAAATTTTTAGTAAGGTAATGTGTATTTCAATATGTAAATAATTATTCAGGAAGATATAATGAAGTAGTAAAATGATTATACCAAACATGGAATCACCGTGAATGTTACAGCTACAAATGCAGACTGATGTAAGTGTGTTTATAGGTGTGATATAGGTGTATTTTATTTATTGGTGACTCAGAAATTAGGGGCTGCATTGTCATTGGTAAAGTGATTTTCCAATATAAGGAACAACTATTGGTAAACTTTTGAAAAGATAAAGTACAGTCTTCTCTTGACTTACATGATAGTTGCATTTTTAGAAAATTGGTGTTTATTAAAACCTTTTTGTTTACATGTAGAATGAAATTAGGGCTTAGGCTCAATTACTTATAAGCAGGTTATTCACCCATGTGAAGGTCAGATGGGGTACTCAAATGTTAATAGACAGGGGGCAGTTTCTGATTGTTCGGGACTGTCCTGAGCATCTAGCATTCGTGGCCCCCTCCCACGATCCTTGCCACTAATTGTCAGTCATGGTGACAATTAAAATACATCCTCCAGTTTCTAGAACACCTCCCTAGGGGGCAGTACTCCCCCATTGAGACCACTGGTTTGGTCCAGTCACTGGTCTTGTAGCTGATATTGGCAACTACCATGTGTTGAGTGTTAGGTGTTCAACATGGGTTAATTATATCTCATTTTCACCCTAAACAATCGTAGGTATCGTTATGATGTAGTTGAGGCTGAGGCTTAGAGAGAAGGTAAGTAATTTGCCCACAATCACAAGGAAAATGGACAGTCAGGTTTGGAATGCAGGTCTGTGTCACTCTAGATCCTCCTCTCCTAGCTGTTAGGTTTACTGGCCCCTGGGGCTGAGAGAGCAGTGGCTGAGGAAGGCGAGCCCTTTGCCAGGTACTTGTGGGTGAGGTGGTTGGGAGAGCATTAGTCGGCAGGAGGAAGCAGGCCTGAGACTTGGCTGCTGGTTTTCTTTGTTTTAACCTCTTCTGTGAATTACTGGTGAATACAAGTGAAAATGGGAACCTTTAGGAAGTGCCTTCCCACATCCTGGGCTTTGTTTACCCTGGGTGAATGGGTGAATGGATCTTTGAAGGCTGGTTCTGGGAACTGTGCCCTTGCCAGGGGTGTGTACTGTGGGGAAAGAGCCTGTGGTTGGGTGGCACCAGCTGGCATCAGCTGGCCTCCTGAGGACCTTCCTCCTTTCTGCCACAGAGGCCAGGCAGAGTGCCCGGTAACCTCACCTCCATGCCTTTGCTCTTTAAAGGAGTGCTTCTCCTTGGGGAGCCAGTCCGCTGGGAGACAAACCTGCAGCTGATCATGGATGTCCTTCTCAGCAATGGGAACCCTGGGACTGGTCTGGCGACGGCCCCTTATCCCCATCTCCCTGTCCTGGCCAGCAACATGGATCTCCTTTGGATGGCTGAAGCCAAGATGCCCAGGTAAGGACACAGAGTCCCTGGCCTTGACCGTCATGGCCACTGCCAGCTGCTGCCTGGGCAGTCCTGCTGACAGTTTCTTCCCATCATTCTGGAACTCTGGGCAGTTACAGGGGCCCCGTATTTGCCACAGAAACTTGGCCTTCTGGGAGGATTTTCAAGGGATTATTTTGCATACTAATTAGTAAATGAAAAGTATAGCTGACTGATCACTGAAAATATGTTGAGATGATCTTTAACATAGGACCTTTGCCCTCCAGAATCTTTTTTAAGATTTTATTTATTTATTTAGAGAGAAAGAGAGAGCATGAGTGGGAGGGGCAGAGAGGCAGAAGGAGAGGGAGAGAATCTCAAGCAGACTCCGCGCTGACCCGACTTGGGGTTCAATCCCGTGACCCCAAGATCATGACCTGAGCTGAAACCAAGAGTTGGATGCTCAACCAACTGAGCCCAGGTGCCCCTGCTCTCCAGAATCTTAACAGAACATGTTATTTTATTTTATTTTTTTAAAGATTTAAAAAATTTTTTTAAGTAATCTCTGCCCCCAACATGGGGCTCAAACTCACAACCCTGAGATCAGGCATTGCGTGCTCCACACATTCAGCCTGCTGGGTGCCCCCAGAATATGTTATTTTTTGTGTATAGAGCCCAAACAATGGATGACTTCGGAGGCCTAGCAGTACAGCTGCTCCTTCTTGCCTCCTCCCTGTGGCACTGGTTCCTTCCCTCTTTGTCTCCTCCTGCCCTTAAGATGTAGGGGCAGGGGAGCAATAGTTTTTCTGATGGTTAGGTAGGCTCTCTAGCCGTGGAGGGCCTTCCTGGAAGGGCAGCTGTGGCTACTGTACTGTTTGGCTGCTCTTATCTGCAGGGCCAAGGTCCAGAGTTTTCTCTCCCCGCTACTAATTCCCAGTGGGCTGTGTGAGTGATCCGTCAACAGAGGGCAGCAGGCCCAACACTGCCTCAGGTCACAAGACTCAGTAACGCCAAAGAGATGGGTGTTACGGTGTTCTCTTGTTACTTTACAACGTATATTTCTGCAGCCTGAGGTTAGAGATTTTCTCTGAAGTATTCTTCCTACAGTTAGGGTGTGCCGACACTAGGGGAGGGGAGTTTGGCTATGTAGGCTGGAATGGAATAGCAAGGTGCAAATTTCAATTTATAAATCAGATTTAAGATTAATTTTCATTTACTAATTTAAAAATTGAAAATAGAATTCATCATACAAATAAGTGACACTGAAATACAGCCTTAATATGTTGGACAGTATCAGTTAAGATTTGGTTTAGCAGCCAGGGATGAAAACCCAAAATGAAAGTGTCTTTTTTTTTTCCTTCAAGACTTCATTTATTTATTTGTCAGAGAGAGAGCACAAGCAGGGGGAGCAGCAGAGGGAGAAGCAGGCTCCCTGCAGAGCAAGGAGCCTGATTCGGGACTCGATCCCAGGACCCTGGGATCATGACCCGAGCCAAAGGTAGACGCTTAACCGACTGCCACCCAGGCATCCCAGCCCCTGAAAGTGTCTTAAACAAGATAGAAGTTCCTTTCTCATGTAAGAGAAGAATGAGGTAGGCAGTCCAGGGCTTGTGTGAATGTCACACCTGTCTGGGACATAGGCTCCTCCTGTCTTCCTGCTGTGTGATCCTTAGCCCTTCACAGCATGGTCCCAAATGTCTGCCTAAGCTCCAGCCGCCAGATAGCAGCAAAGAGTGGGGGAAGGTCGAAAAGAGTACCTGCTCCCCAGTTATACACTTCCTAGAGGTTTAGCCCAGCACTTCTGATCTCATGGACTCTTTGGCTGTAGCTTACTCGCATGGCTGCACAAGGGAAGGGAATACTTTTGTACACCCAGTTGCAGTATGGTGAGCTGAAAACTGGCACTGAGAAAAGGGGAGAAGGGCAACCGGTAATCTGCCACAGATTTAAAGCCAAATTTAAACTTAGGTTTGTGGAGTCTGACTGCCTGGGTTGTAATCCTAGCTCTACCACCTTGGGCAAGTTACTTAATCTCTGTATGCCTCAGTTTCCTCACTTGTAAATGAAAATGATGACAGCTCTCATGGGGTTATTCTGAGAGTTAAATGTGATATGCCACTCTAGTGTTCAACAAATGTTAGTCGATAACAGCAGGTCATAAAGATAGGTAATAGATGTAATTCTTACTAGAAGTAATTTCACTTTATCTGTCACTGACAGGGTGTTGGAGGGAAAGGTTGGTGTATAGGGTCCTGCTTAGAGCCAGAGAAAGGAGGCCTGAGCTGCTGAGCTCTCTTCTCTGGCAGGTTTGGCCACGGCATCTTTTTGCTGTGCCTGGAAACCATTTACCGGAAAGTGACAGGCAAAGAGCTGAGATACGAGGGCTTGATGGGCAAACCCAGCGTCCTCACTTACCAGTATGCAGAGGACCTGATCCGGCAGCAGGCGGAGAGGCGGGGCTGGGCGGCCCCCATCCAGAAGCTCTATGCTATCGGGTAAGTGCTATTCCATCTCCTCACCACTTCCAGACTTCCCCTGCCCTTCCTCCCTACCTACTCACCCACCTGTTTCCCGGTATCTAATACACACTAGTCCCACAATTGTCCTCTGCTCTCTTTGCTTTGTAACACTGAACTGGGGTTTTCTGTTCTTTCCTTTTCTGGTATGGCTGCCCCTGCCAGTGATAACCCTATGTCTGATGTCTACGGTGCCAACCTGTTCCACAAGTACCTGCAGATGGCGAAGCATGATGGGGCAGAGGAGCGGGGGGCCGATGGCTTGTGGAAGCGGCGGCCCTCAGCAACCCAGAGCTGTGCCTCTATCCTGGTGTGCACTGGTGTGTACAATCCCAAGGGCCCAGAGCCCACTAGGCCCACCCAGGATGCAGTGGAGGCTCCATTCCATGGGCACCGGGACTTCAGCTTCAGTCCAGGGCTCATGGAGGCGTCCCACATTGTGAATGATGTGAACGAGGCTGTACAGCTGGTTTTCCACAAGGAGGGTTGGGCTTTGTAGTGAGGGCTGTTCGTTGGAGACAAGGGAAGGAGGGACCCTGGAGCTAGCGGGGAGTCCTGTTGACTGGCTTCTGGCCCACATCACTGGGCATCAAGTCAGGGCCACTTCCTGTGACACTTTCTGTGGCCCCATGGTGGATATTACTGGTCACTTAAAAGAAGACACTGGCTTTTTCTCCTGCTGGGCAGTAGCCACAGAACTGTCCCCGGGGTAGAACAATCAGGATTTTCTGGGCTCAGTTCCTGTCTGCTTCTCCTGGCAGTCTGACCGCGGGCCAGTCCCTTTACCTCTGTGCCTCAGTTTCTTCTCTCATTTCAGTAGGGACTTCTGGAAAAAGGGGAAGTGGTGTGAAATAATGCAGAGCCTTGCCTGCAACTGAGGGCACCACTGCATGCCAGCAAGGTGCGTCACTAACACTATGATACTGCTTTTTGTTGTATTTTAGCTTATTGCCCAGAGAGTTTTAGGCTTATTTTTTTAAATTAAAATAATCGTAATAAATATTCATTATGCTGTCAATTGTGAAGCGCTTCTGGAATGTACTAAAAAGTCCTGTGGGGGAAGGATAGTGGGTGAGCAATGTGGGTGACCCTGAAGCAAAGAGATTGGTGCCATTGTGCTCCCATAATGTATTGATGTCTCCTTTCCTACCTTTTTTCTCCTTCCCACCACCAACCCACCCCTGGCCTGCAAAGCCCGAGTCTGTCTGGGAATTAGTTATGCCCAGGCTTTGGCATGTACTTGACAACAACTCTGATGTGGAAAAGAAAGGATCGTGTTTATGGTTTCTTCTGAAGGAAGGCACTTTTCCTATAGTGATCCTGGAAAGTGTGTGTTTCTTATATTCCTCCCTCTAGGAGCGACCCATTTCTATGGTCTGTGTCGTCCATGACCCCATGTTTGCCAAATCCCCTGGTCCTTGCCCTTTGTTACTCTAGCAGTCATTTGCATGTGACACAAGCTGATGACTCCCTCCCCTCTTCTCAAAACACTCTTTACTTGGCTCTATCTCACCGACTTCTTGACCCCTTTGTTTGGATGCATGCCTAGTAGTCATTCAGAGGGGAGGGAACATAGGAGATTGGGAAGGAGTGGCCACTGAAATAGGCGGGGAATCACGAGTGGGTGGGTGTCTGGTATGCTGAGTGAACATGTTTCACAAAGGAGGGAGTGATGAGCTGTGCTCACTCTCTATCAGAGCTTGACTGTGTCCAAAGCCAAACATAGCCCAACCCTACTGCTAGCACCTGGGTGGCTTGGGTCCTGCTGCTGCATACACACACTGCCCCCCCCCCCCCCCCCCACTGTAGACAGTAGCACTGAAGACACTGGACTCATCCTTGTCTTCTCTTTAATCTCCTACAGCCAGTCCATCTGCATATCCTGCAGCTTTGCCTTCAGAATATACCGAGTGTGAGCACTTTCCAGGCTTCAGTGCTGCCCTGCTCCAGGCTGCTGGCTTCTCTGGCCTGCATTGTTGTGGCAGCCTCCGGTCTGACCTCCCTGACACATCTCCTCCTCCCTCTCTGTGGCTCTCCCCTCACTGCCCCAGAAGCCACATCCTAAGTTTGACCTGTTCTCTGATCAAAACCCTCCCGTGACTTCTGGTCTTACCCAGAAGAAGAGCCCACATTCCTTACTGCAGCACAGATCCCTTTCCATCCTGTTCTCCCACTTTCCCCTTCATGTCGTCCCAGCCCCGCTGGCTCCCTTGCCAGTCCACCGTACCCATTCCTGTCCCAGGACCTCTGCACTTGCAGTTCCCTCTATCCTACCTCCACTATCCATGGCTCACTCCTTCCCTTTTTTTTTTTTCCCCTTATCACTTCTTAAATAGCTGGTGGATATGTCATCTCAAAGAGACTCCCTCAACTTCTTATAACAAGTAGTACTCCATCCCTCTTACTGCTTAATTTTTTCCATAGTCCTTATCACCCCATGATCTATATTTACATCTTTATTCTGTGTCTTCTACTAAAATACAAGCTCTGTGGACTTCGTCCATATTGATTCACTCTTGTGTTCCCACACCCATATGCCTGGCACTTGGTAAGTTTGCAGACCCTGTGAAGTCCTCCTATAGTGTCTTTGAGACAAACATGATTTTCTTTTCTTCTCCCTTGGGCATCATGGCAAAAGTGAAAAGACTGAGGGTCTTGGAGTCAGTCAGACCTGGAATCAAATCCTAGCTGTCACTCACTAGCTATATGGCCTTGGGCAATTTCCTTCACTTCGCCAGGCTTCCATTTTCTCATCTGTAAAATTGGCATTGGCAATGCGTATTTCATAAATGAACTATTTTAAGTACAGTACTGTATAATTTAGGATTTTGTTCAGCTGCTTGTTACAGAAATCTGACTACAGTGGCTTGAACAAATAGGTGGTTATTTTTCTAAGCAATAGGAAATTCAGAGTAGGCATTTCAGGCTGGGGAGGCAACTCAAGGGTGTGTCATCAAGGACTCAGGTGCTTGGCCTACCATCCTCAGCATGTGTGTTTGTCCACTTGCAAGATGGCACCATTCTACCCTTTGGCCTCTCATCCACATTTCAAGGAGGAAGGAGGAAAAGGTGAAGACAAAGCAAGTGGAGCAGGATTCCTTTATTTACTTATTTATTTACTTTTATTTATTTTTTAAAAAAGATTTATTTATTTAAGAGACAAAAAGAGCACGAGCAGGGTGCCCAGAGACTTTTAGGGGTGCAGGGGAGAGGGAGAAGCAGACTCCCTGCTAAGCAGGGAGTCTGATGCCGGGCTTGATCCCAGGATCCTGAGACCATGACCTGAGCCTAAGGCAGGCGTTTAACTGACAGAGCCACTCAGGCTCCCTGAGCTGGATTCCTTTAAAAGAACTTTTCCAGACTTTGGTTCTGTCTGGTTGACTACAGGTGGATCATACAGGCACCGGTAGCTACAAGGAGGCAGGGACAGGGTGCACTCTTGCTCAGAGAAAATAAGGGTCTGTTTTTAAGGAAGACTAGTAGAATGGATGATGGGTAGGCAAGTAAGTAGTACAACACCAGTGCCTGGGACCCAGAAGGCATTTAACTGTGAGTATTTCCTCCAAGTGCTCTGAGGAAATGGGTAAGCCCTGGCCTCTGAAGCATCTTGTCTAATAGTCATCTGAGCTGTTGCGTTGAGTAACAGTCTTGCTAGCTTACATTTGTGTATCACTTAACCTTTTCCGAAGCATTTTAAGTTAGACGTCATTCATCCTGTTTTGTTAGAGCTTCCCAAAGCCCCTAATGGGGAGAGAATTCTTATCTCAGTTTTATAAATGAAGGCACTACGGCGGAGACTATTCATCCTTTCATTTCTGAAATATCTATTGAAGATCTGCTTGGTGCCAGATACCATTCTAGGTGCCATAGCAATGACCAGTCATTGGCAACAATACCTGCCCTCAAGAAGTTCACCTTTCACTGATGATGTGTCCAAAGTCAGTTAGCAAATGGAGGGGCTGGGTTTGCAGTTCAGTCTCCTGACTGAGCCCAGTGTTTTCCCTGAGACATGCACTAGACTCTCCCCACCCTTAGTCAGCCCACTGCCCTTCTCCTCCAAACATTGCTTTATATCTCGGAGCAGCTGCTATTGTGCGTACAGCCCGTGTGAGCTCTCCTTGGGCCAAATAGGTCAAGCTTACCAAATGGAATGACAGGTGAGTGCAGAAATGATTTGGAAAATAAAACCAAGTATGACTATGTGGAGAGGAATCTTGCCAGAGTCAAGATTCCTTCGCTCCACATTGAAATGACAGAATGGCAGCATCTATCTGCCTCTTGCTCTTCCCACTGGCTGCCTGTCATTCTGGCTCTGTGGCCTCTTGTTTGGGTTTCCTAAAGATACCAAAAGCCATTCCAGACTGGGTTCTGAAGAGCAAGTGTCTGCAGTGGTACTTATGCAAATCTATATTGGAGGGCAGGGCCAGCCTCTCAGCTCCAGGGCCAATCTTGTCCCTTAGGGGCTAGGTCTAAACTGTGGAACCAAAACTCACAACCAACTGCTTCATTTGTTCAGTCCCAAGCTAAATGAAAATGTTACCTTTTTGTGTTTTGATGGAGCCAAGTGAACACAAAATAAAAAAGACTTTGTAATTCAATCTGAACAGTAAGTAGGCCCATATTTTTAATAAAATTATTAACATGGAACAAAACTATACCATGGGGTGTTCACATTGAACCTTGGGTCTCTTCAGTCATTACCTTGGAACCAGAACTTAGGGGCATTTCCTTGGTGTTCCCCTTGGTGGCAGCAGCTCCCGGCCTCTTGAGGACACCTCTAGGCTGCCAGAGGCAGGTGCATCTACCAAGTTGGTAATCAGGACTCCCAGCAGAGCTATGGTTGCCATAGCAACCGGATGCTGCCTTGAGGGTGGAATTTTAAAATATCTCAGCTATAATAGTGTTTTTTCCCCCCAGTCACTGTCACTTCCCCAGTGCTGCATGGTGCTGCTGAGGCTGGGGCCATCTTGGGACGTCTGTTTCTCTGCCTGGGGCTTTTGGCAGCTTCGGGGGTTGGAGGTGGGAGGATTGTCTCAGGGTGTGAACTGCTGGGAAGCTGACAGCTTTAGCTTTTGCTTCCAGGCTCCTCTAGCTCTTGGTTCCAAAAGCCTTCTGTCATCTTCTATTTTTTGGGAGGTTTAGAAGAGGGGTCTAGCTTGAAACTCTCTCCACCTCCTCCCACTCTGATTCGAGCATTCTGGCTTACACTCCTACCAGATCAGCCTTAGCATTTCTGGGACCTCTCTTTGGAGAGGGGAGGGGCATGTCCCTTGTCTGCTTTCTCCTTTGGTCTTTCTCACTTCCTCTTTTGGCTTCATTTATTTACTTAAAAAATGATTGTTGAGCACCTACCTACTAAGCCCAAGGATAAGAAGTGAGAAACTGCCTTGGTCTTGAAAGAGCTCACTGTCTTGACTTGGCCCCTATCCAATTCCAGACATTTTTATAAACTTATTAAGACAGTATTCTGTTGGCAGAGGGATATGAACCAATGGGACAGAATAGCATGCAGAAACACATATGTGATAAGTGTCTATCAATGGATGAATCGATAAATTGTGTATCTATACACACACATAATGTATACATTTACATATATACAATGGAATATTCAGCTATAAAAAGAAGGAAATCTTGCATTTACAGTAACATGGATGGGCCTTGAGGGCATTATGCTAAGTGAAGTAAGTTATAGAAAGATAGTGTCTGATCTCACTTGTATGTGGAATCTAAACAACCAAAAAAAAAAAAAAAAAAAACCAAAAAACCAAACACCCAGGGCTCACAGTCTAGAGAAGAGATTGGTGGTTGTCAGAGGTGGGGGTTGGGAGTAGACAAAATGGGTGAAGGGGACCAAAAGATACAAGCTTCCAGTTAGAAAATTAGTAAGTCATAGGATATAATGTACAACATAGTGACTGTATTTAATAATACTGTATTAAACGGGGACCTAGGTGGTGCAGTCTGTTGGGCAGCCAACTCTTGGTTTTGGCTTGGGTCATGATCTCAGGGTCGTGAGATCGAACCCCACATTGGGCTCTGTGCTCGCTCCCTCCTGCTCATGCTCTCTTTATCAAAATAAATAAATCTTTAAAAAAATAATACTGTAGGGCGCCTGGGTGGTTCAGTTGGTTAAGCAACTGCCTTCGGCTCAGGTCACGATCCTGGAGTCCCGGGATCGAGTCCCGCATCGGGCTTCCTGCTCGGCAGGGAGTCTGCTTCTCCCTCTGACCCTCCCCCCTCTCATGTACTCTCTCTCATTCTCGCTCTCTCAAATAAATAAATCTTTAAAAATAAATAAATAAATAAATAATACTGTATTACATATTTGAAAGTTGCTAAGAGTACTTAAAAATTCTTTGCAAGAAAAAAAATTTTGTTAACTCTGGAGATAGATGTTAACTATTAGCTAGACTTGCTGTTCTGATCATTTTTGCAATATATACAAATATCAAATAATTATGTTGTACACCTGAAGCTATATGTTATGTGTAAATTATACCTCAATTTAAAAAAAAGATGATTTATTTTTAAGTAATTTCTATACTCAATGTGGGGCTTGAACATACAACCCTGAGATCAAGAGTATGCTCCACCAACTGAGCCAGCCAGGTGCCCCAGTTATACTTCAATTTTAAAAAATATATAATGTTATATATAAATTATACCTCTATTTTTAACTTTTATTAATTTTTATTTTTTTAAAGATTTTATTTATTTATTTACAGAGAGAGGCACAGTGAGAGAGGGAACACAAGCAGGGGGAGTGGGAGAGGGAGAAGCAGGCTTCCTGCTGAACAGGGAGCCCGACAGGCTCGATCCCAGGACCCTAGGATCATGACCTGAGCCGAAGGCAGACGCTTAACGACTGAGCCACCCAGGCACCCCATACCTCCATTTTTTTAAGAAGTGGGATAAATTAAAACTGTACTATGTTTCCTTGCTGTATGATCATACAGCATCACAAATTACTTGCTCAGATAACTCCATAATCTCATTCAAATTACTTATTTAATGTTTGCTTTTCCCCCTAGCCTGAAAACTCTATTAAAGGTTGCAGAAAGAACTATGGCTTTCAAGGTACTTAGAATATGGGAACTAACATTCAATTTAACAATTGCAATACAGCATGGTAAAGATACACAAGAAGCATGCATTGGATATTAAGAGCTACAGAGGTCAAAGATATATTTTTAGTCAAGCTAGAACTCTGAACATAGTAAAATCAGATTGAAATCTATGGTTGGTCCATTAAATGAAAAAGTCAGTAATTGTGAAAAGTGTTACTCACATATCCTTAAAGATTTTATTTTAGGGGCGCCTGGGTGGCTCAGTTGTTAAGCGTCTGCCTTCGGCTCAGGTCATGATCCTAGGGTCCTGGAATCAATCCCCGCATCGGGCTCCCTGCTCGGCGGGAAGCCTGCTTCTCCCTCTCCCACTCCCCCTGCTTGTGTTCCCTCTCTCGCTGTCTCTCTCTCTGTCAAATAAATAAATAAAATATTTTAAAAAAAGATTTTATTTTAACTTGAACACATAAATGCACATTTATTCACAAATCTTTATAGTTAATGCCATATATTTGATATGGGTCTTCTGAATTTGGATCTTCTTTCTTGCATACGCCATGCCTACAATGATCCATCATTTATGATTTCCACTTAGGGTTTCTAAAAAAAAGAAAAAATAAATATATGAAATATATGAAAATATATGATAATGTGGCTTAACTAAATAAATGTTGGGGTCCCTGGCTGGCTCAGTTGGTAGCATGTGACTCTTGAGCTCAGGGTTGTGTTTGAGCCTCATGTTGGGTGTAGAGATTACTTAAAAATAAACTCTTAAAAAAATTGTGGGGCACCTGGGTGGCTCAGATGGTTAAGCGTCTGCCTTTGGCTCAGGTCATGATCCCAGGGTCCTGGGATCAAGTCCCACATCGGGCTCTCTGGTCCTTGGGAGCCTGCTTCTCCCTCTGCCTCTCTCTCTCTCTGTCTCTCATGAATAAATAAATAAAATCTTTAAAAAAAAAAAAAATTGTGTATTGCTCATTTCATAGTCTGATGTGGGCTAGGTGGCTATTCTTGGCCTTTCCCCTCCAAATAGTGACTCAGGGATCCTGGCACCTTCCATTTTTGTTATGCTGTCATCCTCAACACATGATTTCCAAGGTCTCTATGGAGGAGGGAGAGAGAATGGATGACTGTGAAGGGATTTATGACCAGACCGGGGAGTGGTACACATCACTTCTGTCCACATACATTGGCCAGGCACATGGTTCCAATGCAACTACAAGGAGGATGGGAAATGTCTTCCTTTGTGCCTAGAAAAAAGAAATGATCAGCATCTACCCTGTCTTTGTTGCCATATTACTATTTACTAGGCTAAAGAAATTCTGTTTTGCTAAATTTTTGTTTAATAAATGTTGGAAGTTGTTTATACTTACTGAATATATGTATATATTATAAATGCTTTTATCCTTTAATCTGTTAATGTGATAAGTTACAGTATAGATTATTTTTTCCATCTCTTCATCTTCCTTGCATCCTTGTGATAAAACCTAATTGGTTATGTTGCATATTGCTGGCTGCTACTAGCTAGCGTTTGTTTAGGAGCTCTTTGTCTATGTTCATACATGAGATTGGCCTATATATTTTAATTATTTTCTGCTGTCTTTGTCTGGTTTTGATATCGATTATATTAGCCTCAGAAATGGTGATCCATTTTATCTTTTTCTATTTTCTGTAGCAGCTTGTTTAAAATAGGATTATCAGGGCACCCGGGTGGCTCAGTCATTAAGTGTCTGCCTTTGGCTCAGGTCATGATCCCAGGACCCTGGGGTCGAGCCGCATTGGGCTCCCTGCTCTGTGGGAAGCCTGCTTCTCCCTCTCCCACTCGCCCTGCTTGTGTTCCCTCTCTCACTGTGTCTCTCAAATAAATAAATAAATAAAATTAAAAAAAAGAAAAATACTTGTCTCTTTAAAAAAAATAAATAAAATAGAATTGTCAGTTTCTTGAATGTTGGTGGAACACATAATTATCTGGACCTGGTAAATTTTGTGGGGGATGCTTTTAATTACTGATTCAATTTCTTTAAGATTTAAATATATATTCAGATTTTGCTATATATGACAGTTTTTCTAGGGCATTTACCATTTTTCTCTAAATCTTCAAATACATTGGTATAACATTGTTCATAATATTATAAATCTCCATTGTTTCTATACTTAGATGTCCTTTTTCATTCCTAATATTGTTTTATTTATACTTTCTCCCTTTTTACTTAATAAATTATGCCAGATATTTGTGTATGTAAATGTCAATTTTAATTATTTCTGTTCTTTAATATTTTCTTTATGTTTTCATTGCATTTACTCTGTTCTTTCTCCCACTTATTTGGATGCTTAACCTACTAATTTTTAGTCTTCCTGCTTTTGTAACAAACATTTAAGGCTATAAATTTTGCTCTAAATCTTGCTTTGGCTGTATCACATTAATTTTGACAGTATTTTCGTAATCATTTAGCTCTAAATATTTTCCAATTTTTACATGAATTATTGGAAAGTATGTTTTAAAATATTCCAAATGGGGGTACCTGGGTGGCTCAGTGAAGTGTCTGCCTTCGGCTCAAGTCATGATCTGAGGGTCCTGGGATCAAGCCCCGTGTTGGGCTCCCTGCTCAGCAGGGAGTCTGCTTTTCTCCCTCTGCCTCTCCCCACCGTTTGTGCTCTCTTGCTCTCTCTCAAATAAAATCTCTAACTCTAAAAACAAAATAAAACAAAAACTCCTAAATACCTGTTTAAAAAAATAATAAAATATTCCAAATGTATGGGGAGTGGTTGGTTATCTTTCTGTTACTGTGTTACTAATCTAATTGCTTTGAGGTCAAGGAATATAGTCTGTACACGGTAGGTTTTGTAATGTTGCACATGTATTTTTTTTTTTTAAGATTTTATTTATTTATTTGACAGAGAGTGACACAGCGAGAGAGGAAACACAAGCAGGGAGAGTGGGAGAGGGAGAAGCATGCTTCCCACGGAGCAGGGAGCCCGCTGCGGGGATCGATTCCAGGACCCTAGGATCATGACCAGAGCCGAAGGCAGACGCTCAGTGACTGAGCCACCCAGGAGCCCTTGCACATGTATTTGTAGCCAATGTGTAGTAATCTAATTTGGGGGATACACAGTTCTATATTCAGCCATTATATCAAGCTTGTTAATGATGCAGTTAAAACTATATTTCTTTCTTTTTTTTTTTTAAGATTTTATTTATTTATTTCAGAGAGAGAGAATGAGAGAGAGCACATGAGAAGGGGGAGGGGCAGAGGGAGAAGCAGACTCCCTGCTGAGCAGGGAGCCCGATGCAGGACTCGATCCCAGGACTCCAGGATGATGACCTAAGCCGAAGGCAGTCGCTTAACCAACTGAGCCACCCAAGCGCCCAAAACTATATTTCTTTACCAGTGTTTCAACTATTTGATCTATTCATTACTAAGAGATGTATTTATATCCCCCACTATAATAAAATATTTGCAGGGTGCCTGGGTGGCTCAGTTGTTGAGCATCTGCCTTCGGCTCAGGTCATGATCCCGGGGTCCTGGGATCGAGTCCTGCATCGGGCTCCCTGCTCGGTGTGGGGCCTTCTTCTCCCTCTCCTGCTCCCCTTGCTTATGTTCCCGCTTTCACTATCTCTCTCTGTCAAATAAATAAAATCTTAAAAAAAAAATATTTGCCAATGTCTCATAATTATCCATTTTTGCTTTATATGTTTGAGGCTATGTTATTTGGTACATACAAGTTCAGAATTACGTCTTTCTGGAACTTGGTCCTTTTGTACCAGCAAGTACTTATATAGCACTATGTTCCAAGGATTTTGTAAGTGCTTTCAATATATTAATTATACATTAATTTTTCCTCCCTCATAACAACTCTGTGAAGTAAGTACTATTATTGTCCCCATTTTACAGATGAGAAAATTGATGACAGAGATTAAGTAAGTTGCCAAAGGTCACCCAGATTCTAAGTGGTGGAATTAGGATTTGAATCTAGCTTTAGAGTGTGCCCGGAATTACTGTGTTATATTGTCTTTTTTTAATCATGATATGGTGAAATCCTTTACCCCTAATAATTGAGGGGCATACATTTTATTTTTAGTAATATAGCCAAAGCTTTTTTTTTAGTTAATATTTGCCTGGTTTATTTATGTAAATGTACTATAAGTACATTATATATATATTTCAGCCTTTTTTTTTTAAAGACTTTATTTACTTGAGAGAGAGAGAACGAGTGGGGAGGAGGGGCAGAGGGAGAGGGAGAAGCAGACTGCCTGCTGAGCAGGGAACCCAACATGGGGCTTGATCCCAGGACCCTGAGATCATGATCTGAGCCCAAGGCAGACACATAATCAACTGAGCCATCCAGGCACCCCTTCAGCCTTTTACTTTCAATCTTTGTCTTTATGTTTTAGGGCTATTTCTTATAAAAAGCATATAGCTAGAAGTTAAAAAAAAAATCTAATCTGATAATCTGTTATTTAGTGGGACATTTATTGTGATTACAGATATATTTGGCTGTATTTTTTAAGGATTTATTTATTTTAGAGACAGCAAGCGAGCACGAGTGGGGGGAGGGGCAGTGGGAGAGAATCTCAAGCATACTTCCCACCAATTGCAGAGTTCGACTCCATGACCCAGAAATCATGACCTGAGCTGAAACCAAGGGTCGGACACCCAACCAACTGAGCCATCCAGATGCCTCTAGCTGTATTTTTTTTAAGATTTTTTTTTTTTTAATTTATTTGAGAGAGAGAATGAGATAGAGCATTAGAGTGGGGAGGGTCAGGGGGAGAAGCAGACTCCCTGCTGAGCAGGGAGCCCGATGTGGGACTCGATCCTGGGACTCTAGGATCATGACCTGAGCCGAAGGCAGTTGCTTAACCAACTGAGCCACCCAGGTGCCCTAGTTGTATTTTTTTAAATCATAGTTGCATTTTGGCTTCTCTTATTTCTGATGAAAAGTCTGCTGTCAATCTAACTTGTTCTTTGTAAGTAAGTTGTTTTTACTGTCTGGTTTCTCTTAAGATCTTTTCCTTGTTTAGACATTTTGTAGTTTGACTTCAAAGCATCTAGGAGTATGTTTATTTTTATTCACCCTGTTTAGGACTCATTGCAATTTCTAAATCTCTAGACTGGAGAAGTTCTTTCACCAATTTTGGAAAATTTTCAGCTAAAATTTCTTTATTGTCTTTCTCCCATTGTTTCTGTTTTCTCCTTCTGGAACTTCTTTAGGCATATTTTGGAACTTCTTTAGGCATATTTTGGATCTTCCCAACTCATCCACCGTGTCTTTTGATCTCTCTTTTATATATTCCACTCTCTAGCTCTCTGTTCTGCATTCTAGAGAAATTCTCAGATACATTATTAAATTTACTAACTCTCTTCAGTTGTGTAATTTTCTGCTTAATTCATCTATTAAATTATTTTCAATGACTATATATTTGAAATCTGATGTTCTAATTTTTAAAGAAATATTTTTTGTATTAAGTGATTTTTTTCTTGTATAACATTTAACTCCTTTAATTTCAAATTAAATTTTTAGTTATTTTCTTAGTGGTTGCTTTAGAGCTTATACCATCTTAGCTTATGAGAATCTACTTCAGATTTATACTAATTTAATTCCAGTGAGATACAGGAACTATACTTTTTTTTTTTTTTTAAGATTTTATTTATTTGACAGAGTGAGCACAAGCAGCAGGGAGGGAGAGAGGGAGAGGGAGAAACTGGCTCCCTGCTGAGCAGAGAGCTGGACATGGGGCTCGATCCCAGGACCCTGGTGAGCTGAAGGCAGACACTTAACCGACTGAGCCACCCAGGCACCCTAGAAACTATACTTCTGTGTCTTTTTATTCCCTTCCCTTTTTAGTCCTATTACTGATAAACATGCTCTATCTATATATGTTACAAACCCAACAATACTTTGTTATAATTATTACTTTATATAATTTTGTTTTTTATTGATTGAGAGCGAGCATGAGTGGGGGGAAGGGGGAGAGGGAGAGACTCTCAAGCAGGCTCCACACTCAGCATGGAACCTGACCCAGGGCTCAATCCCAGTACCTTGGGGTCGTGAGCTGAGCTGAAATCAAGAGTCTGATATTTAACCAGTTGAGTCACCCAGGCACCCCTAATTTTATGTCTTCTAAAGAAAGAGTAGAAGGGAGAGAAACTATATATTTATAAAGTTTGTCATTTCTGGTTCTCTTCATTTCTGAGAATTCAGGTTACCATCTATGTTTGATCCTTTAATACAGCTTTGCTCCCAACCACCTCCTTTGTGTTGTTGTTGTCAAATATATTGTATTTCTATGTGTTAAAGGCCCAACAATACAATTACAATTATATGCAGTTATGTGTGTGTGTGTTTTAAAGTAATCTCTATGCCCAACTTGGTGCTTGAACTCACAACCATGAGATCAAAAGTCACATGCTCTACCAACTGAGCCAGCCAGGTGCCCCTGCAATTGGATTTTTTTTTTTTTTTAATTTTATTTATTTATTTGAGAGAGAGAGAGCACATGAGAGGGGGGAGGGTCAGAGGGAGAAGCAGACTCCCCGCTGAGCGGGGAGCCCGATGCGGGACTCGATCCTGGGTCTCCAGGATCACGACCTGAGCCGAAGGCAGTCGCTTAACCAACTGAGCCACCCAGGCGCCCCTGCAATTGGATTTTTTAAAAAGACAATTTTAATAGTTTTAGGTTCTCAAAATTGAGAGAATAGTACAGAGATATTTCATATACTCTGTGTCCCCACAAATGCATAGCCTCCCCCCATTATCAACTTCACTTACTAGAGTGGCACATCTTTTTCATAAGGATAGGATGAACCTATATTGACACATCATAATCACCCAAAGTCCACGGTTTACCTTAAGGTTCATTCTTTGTGATACATATTCTGTAGGTTTGGACAAATGTATAATGACCTGTATCCATCATTATAAGATCATGCAGAGTATTTTCACTGCCCTAAAAATCCCCCTTTGTTCACCTATTCCTCCCTTTCTCCTAATGCATGGCAAACACTGATCTTTTTATATTCTCCATAGTTCTGCCTTTCCAGAATGTCATATAGTTGGAATCATATAGTATTTGGGCTTTTGAGATTGGCTATTTTTTTTTTTAACTTAGTAATATGCATTGGAGATTCCTCCATGTCTTTTTTTTTTTTTTTTTTTAAGATTTTACTTATTTGAGAGAGAGAGAGAGAGCCTGCATACCTGAGCTGGGGGAGGGGCAAAGGGAGAGGGAGAGAAAGTCTTAAGCAGTCTCTGCACTGAGTGTCCAACCCCATGCAGGGCTCAATCTCTGAATCATGACCTGAGCCACCCAGTTGCCCCCTTCCATGTCTTTTCATGGCTTGATAGCTCATTTCTTTTTAGCACTGAATAATATTTCATTGTTTGTATAGTTTATTCACATATTGAAGGACATCTTGGTTCCACGTTTTGGTAATCAGGAATAAAGCTGCTATAAATATCCATGTGCAGGTTTTTGTGTGGATATAAGTTTTAAACTCCTTGGATAAATACCAAGAAGTGCAATTGCTGGATCATATGCTAAGAGTATGTTTATTTTTATAGAAATGCCGAAGTGTGTTCCAAAGTGGCTGTATCATTTTGCATTTCTTGTATTCTTAATTTTTTAAAAGATATTACTTACTTATTTGACAGAGAGAGAGACAGCGAGAGAGGGAACACAAGCAGGGGGAGTGGGAGAGGGAGAAGCAGGCTTCCTGCCGAGCAGGGAGCCCGATGTCGGGCTTGATCCCAGGACTACCTGAGCCGAAGGCAGATGCTTAAAACGCCTGAGCCACCCAGGCGCCCCCTCATTGTTGTTTTAATTTGCATTTCCCTGATATGTAATGTTTAGGATCTTTCCATGTGCTTATTTGCCCTCTGTTTATCTTCTTTAGTGAGATGTCTGTTAAGGTCTTTGGCCCATTTTTTAATTGGGTTGTCTCCTTATTGTTGAATTTTAAGAGTTCTGGGTGTATTTTGGATAATATTCCTTTATCAAATATGTCTTTTGCAAATATTCTAGTCTGTGGTTTTTTTCATTCTCTCAACAGTGTCTTTTGCAGAGCAGAAATTTTTAATTTTAATGAAGTCTATCTTATCATTTCTTTCTTTCAGGGATCATGATTTTGGTGTTTGTATCTAAAAAGTCATTACCAAATCCAGGTCATCTAGAGTTTCTCCTATGTTATCTTCTAGGAGTTTTATGTGTTTTACATTTAGGTCTGTGATCCATTTTGAGTTAATTTTGTGAAGGGTGTAAGATTCTTTTTTTTTCTTTTTTTTTTGCATGTGGATGTTCACCAGTTGTTCCAGTACCATTTGATAAAAAGATATAATTTTTAAAGGAGTTGGAAGAAAGAAGAAATGTGCAATTGTATTATCTTTTATAATTACCTACATGAGAACCTTTACTGCAATTGCTTTATACATAATTTAGAAGAAAGGAGTAGAAGTACTCATTATTTTTTATAATTACCTACATAATGACCTTTACTGGCACTCTGTTTTTGTTGTGTGCGGATTTGAATTATTGTTTTCAGCCTGAAGAACGTCCTTCAGTATAACATTTTAAAAATAAGGTAGCCGTGCCGGCAATAGGTTTCTCAGATTTTGCTTGTCTAGAAATGTCTATTTCATCTTCATTTTTGAAAGATAGTTTTGCTGGATATAAGAATCTTGCTTGACTTTTTTTTTTTTTTAAGATTTATTTATTTATTTGAGAGAGAGAGCATGTTAGTAAGGAGAGGGGCAGAGGGAGAGAGAAAGAATCCCAAGCAGACTCCCTGCTGAGTGTGGAGCCCAGTGCAGGGCTTGATCCCGTGAGATCACGACCTGAGCCAAAACCAAGAGTCTGCTGCTTAATGGACTGGGCTACCCTGGCATCCCTTGTTTCACTTTTTTTTTCAGCACTTTGCATATGTCATCCCACTGCCACTGGCCTTTACTCCCTTCCTTCCTTCCTTCCTTCCTTCCTTCCTTCCTTCCTTCCTTCCT